>NC_041385.1:368897325-368903952 GCF_002162155.2 Triticum dicoccoides
GGCCCGGTGGCCGCGGCGGCGGGGCGCGGTGGCTGGCGGCGGAGAGTGCCACGTGGCAAGCTCGGGTTGGACGGGGCGCGAAGCGGACATCTCCGTCGGCGGGGAAGAAACGTCCGGTGGCGCGAGGGGAAAAAGGCTAGGGTTGCACCGCGAATTTCGGAGGGGGAGGTGTTTATATAGGTAGAGGGAGCTAGGAGAGTCCAAATGAGGAGCGGTTTTCGCCCACACGACCGTCATCGAACGACCGAGAGCATGGAGGGGAGTTAGCTGGGTTTTGGGCCACTTTGGAAGGGTGTTGGGCTGCAAGACGAAAGGGGCTTTTACGGTTACCCGGTTAACCGTTGGAGTACCAAACGACCTCCGAATGGGACGAAACTTGACAGGCGGTCTACCGGTGGTATACCAAGGCCACTTGACAAGCCTCGGTCCATTCCGAGAACGTTTAACACCCGCTCACAACGAGAGACGAAAGGGGAACGCCGGAGGGCATAGGAGCGCCGGATTGCAGAACGGACAACGGGGAAAAAGCTCGGATGCATGAGACGAACACGTATGCAATGCAATGCACATGATGACATGATAAAATACAACACGCAAGCAAATGACATGGCAATGACAGCAAATGACTGGCAGACACCTGGCGCATCGGAACCGGGGCGTTAGAACACTCCTCCACTAACAAGAGATCTCGTCCCGAGATCTTAGGACCGAGACGGAAGGGAAAAAGGATGAGGTGAAACAAGAAATCAAGATTAGACGCAAAGAACCGAGAGCACTCGAGAAGAAGAGCGAAACGACGAGAATGACGAGGATCAAAAGCTCACGGAATCAGATAGACTATGAAACCACTCATGTTAGAACGAGATAAGAAACGAATAAGATTGAAAGGATTTAGGCAGCACTCCGGCTAAAAATGGAAGGAAAAGAACATGAACTTGAGAGGATGGAATGATACTTGATGAAGACATGACACAAAACCTCCGGAAAGAATTAAAAGAGTTGAATGAAAAGAACTTAGAAGGAAGGATTGAACGGAGTTGTTGAGAAAATCAACAACGAAAGAATAAGCTTGTTGCGGACTTATGTATAGCATCTCAAAATTATGAGGTGATCTCCGACCACAAGCTGAAAAGATTGAATAGCTGAGAAGAACGAAGAAATACAAAACTCCACTTTGAAAGAAATACGGAGAATTAATTGCACTTCGAAAATCAAGAATGAAAGATACTTGAATTCCTCCAACAAGATCTTGATGAACTCTTGAAGAATGAATTAAATCATGAAGAACCACCATGAAGAACTCCGGTGACAAAAGGATGATGAGATAGAATGAAGGATGAAAGAATAAGATGAGCCTTGCGATGATTTAGATGGAGGTTTCGACGAAATGACCGAGGAAATTTGGACTCCGGAAAAGAAAAAGATGAAAACACTTGGAACTAGAATCAAGAACAACCCGAAGGAAGGGATTATTCACTTGGATGGAATAAGAATAAGATTTATTGTATGTTTATCCTTCATCAAATTAAATTGATGACCAACCATGGATTTTGCATACTACTTATTCTTCTTGAAAAAGGATTAAGGGGGAACATAGCACAAAACTTGAGAAGGTATTCATGAACCACCGGTAGGATTGAAAGAACGAATGGATTGAAATGATAATCAAAGAAAAAGAATCTGAAAGAACCACCGTAAGAATAAGAAAATGACTGATGAAAGAGTCTGATTCACCGGGATAGTTGGATAACGGAAGCTGAAACGATGGCCTCCGATGAAAAGAAAGGGGAAAACAATTTCTGACATACTCCGGATGGTAAGAAAGAATATCTGACAAATTGAAATAATTCGAGAGGATGATATGAAAACTCTTCTTCGATCTTCAAATGATGACGAGAAACACCACCAAAATTATTGAGATACTCCGGGAGAATGAGGAGCAGAGAGGTTGAGCCAACAATGAAAAGAGTTTGAAAATGATCTTGGAGAAGGCATGTGACTGATGGAATCCATTCTTACGTCACGCTTTGAAAAGAATTAGGAATAGCTCCAGAATAATTAGAAGAGTCAGGTAAGATCCTGGGAAAAACCTGTGGGTTAGGGCCCACTTAAGAGAAAATCACCGTTGAAAAGGATTGTTGAAAAGATAGATGATGCACCGGAACAATTAAAATATTTGAATGAGGTGACAACCTCGAATTAATTGGAACACAGACGAATCTCATGAGATGTCTTGAATACTCCGGAAGGATAAATTGGCGAGAGGCAAACGAGCAAGGAGAACACTTGATCCAAGGAAAAGAATATGATCAACACCGAATACTTGAATTGAGTCCACCGGAAAAGAGATGAAGAATGTCGAACAAAACAAGAATTCACTGGTTGAAATAATTTACGAAAGACTGAAGAGGTTCCGCACGAATGAAATTGATACTCGAAACAGGCTCAGGCTCCGGGAAGAAGAGGGTGGGAGGGCGGGAAAACAAAGTCAACTTGGAAGGGGAAATCGACGAATATCTTGAAGAGAAAACACCGGTTGAAATCATTGAGGAGAGAGAGCAAAAACTTCGCACGAGTAGGATGGATACTCGATTACGGACTCTGGTTCCGAGAAGAAGAAGGGGTGGGCAGGTGGGAAAATAAAACAACTGAGGATTGAACTCAATGATGAAGAGGTCGAGTCAACTTGACGAGAAATGCACCGGATGAAAAGAGATGAGAACCAACGATCGGAAAACCAACTGCGTGATCCTAAAGAAAAATTTGAATGGGAAGAGGAGTAATTCAAAACACCTACGACAAGATTCCTCACCAGAGCGACGAAGGGACAGACGAGTAAAAAGAATTCCTACTCTCCGATATAACTAGACTCCAAAAATAGTTTATTCTAGACTCAACAACGGCCAAACTACACGATCAATCAAGGGGGCTCCTAGGGTCGGTCGAGGCTCTGATACCAACTTGTCACGCCCAATATGCGACCCTATCCAAAAGGAACTCGAAGGTCCCACCAAGGATAGACCCGCATATTGAAACGCTTTTGCAAGGTGGATATCATTACATCAACATTACATAATAGATGGGGATACATACATAAGGCATACAATGCCACACGAATACATCATCACAATACATAAGAGCATCATCCGACTATGGATGAAACACAAACAGGAACTCAAATGACATCCACCCTGCTAGCCCAGGCTGCCGACCTGGAACCTATCCCCTGATCGAAGAAGAAGCAGAAGAAGAACTCAACGCAAGCAAGCATCGCTCTCGCGTCATGATCATCGCATAACCTGTACCTGCAACTATTGTTGTAGTAATCTGTGAGCCACGAGGACTCAGCAATCCCATTACCATGGGTATCAAGACTAGCAAAGCTTAATAGGAAAGGAAGGGGTAAAGTGGTGAGGTTGCAGCAGCGTGTAAGCATATATGGTGGCTAACATACGCAAATAAGAGCGAGAAGAGAGCAAATGGAACGGTCGTGAAGCTAGCATAATCAAGAAGTGATCCTGAACTCCTACTTACGTCAAACATAACCCAGAAACCGTGTTCACTTCTCGGACTCCGCCGAAAAGAGACCATCACGGCTACACACGCGGTTGATGCGTTTTAATTCAGATCTGGTGTCAAGTTATCTACAACCGGACATTAACAAATTCCCATCTGCCTATAACCGCAGGCACGGCTTTCGAAAGATTATACCCTGCAGGGGTGTCCCAACTTAGCCCATGATAAGCTCTCGCGATCAACGAAGGATAAACCTTCTCCCAGGAAGACCCGATCAGACTCGGAATCCCGGTTTACAAGACATTTCGACAATGGTAAAACAAGACCAGCAAGACCGCCCGATGCGCCGACAATCCCGATAGGAGCTGCACATATCTCGTTCTCAGGGCAACACCGGATGAACACTACGTACAACTAAAACCAGACCTCGAGTTTCCCCGAGGTGGCGCTGCAAGTGGCTCTGGTTCGGACCAACAGTTAGACAAGCACTGGCCCGGGGGGGCTATAATAAAGATGACCCTCGAGAGAGCGACTCCCAAGGGAAAAGTAGGTGGTGGTGAGGCAAATGGTAAAAGCAATGTTGGGCCTTCCTGGAGGAGTTTTATTCAAAGCAAACTGTCGAGGGGGTCCCATAAATCACCCGACCGCGTAAGGAACGCAAAATCCGAGAACATAACACCGGTATGACGGAAACTAGGGCGGCAAGAGTGGAACAAAACACCAGGCATAAGGCCGAGCCTTCCACCCTTTACCAAATATATAGATGCATTAATAGTATAAGAGATATTGTGATATCCCAACCAAAATCCTGTCCACCATGGAGCAATCTTCAACTTCACCTGCAACTAGCAACGCTATAAGAGGGGCTGAGCAAAAGCGGTAACATAGCCAAACAACGGTTTTCATAGGAAAGGTGTCAAAGGTTAGAGGCTGACATGGCAATTTGGGATGGCTTGATAAACAGGTAATAGGTAGCGCAGCATAGCGATAGAACGAAGCAACTGCATAGAAATGATAGTAGTGAGATCCAGGGTAGCGGTCATCTTGCCTGAAATCCCGCAAGGAAGAAGAACGAGTCCATGAAGAAGATGAAGCCACGAAGACGAACCAAGCATAGACGAACGAATCCTCACGATCGCAACGAAACAGGAACTATTGAGAAGAAGCACACAACATAGTAAACACTCCACACATGAACAAGGCATGATGCACGAACAAGCATGATGAAAGACAAGACTACATGAAGCTACTCATGGCAAGAGATGATGCAAACAAGAACAACACATCAAGGCAAGTTTAAATGAGGCCGGGAACAACATATAACAATTCTGGTAAGTCCTCATATGCATATTTCGAAATTGGTCCAGATCTGAATAAACCTTATGTTCAAGTTGTTAAACAGCAAGTTAAGATGCACCAAGATGATCTACACGAGATTCTAGTCAAGTTACATATAAAGTTCATTTAGTTCGGGGCTACGGCCTAGAAGATATGAGCAAAACAAGTTAAACATGGCATTGATGCAAAATGCATCCAAACATCAAGAAAACACACCAAACAGGGATGCAACATGATAATATGAATCTACATGCAAATCTAAACAAGTTTCATATAGAGCACACTCAAAATGGAGCAACGGTTCAACACATACACTATACAAGTCATAGCAACAATCTGTCCAAAACAGCAAGTAGGCATATTGCAAGCAGCAAAACAATAAGCTACAACATCTCAACATGAAAACAAAAGACATGGCATGATGTACAGGTAAAGCATAACAAAACATGAACACTGAGCTATATCTAGAAATCACTAGAACATGCTCAAACACACATGGAAAGATTGCAAATAATAACAATTCAGACTTTGCAGAAAATAACATCAGGTTGCAATGTTCAGAGCTATCAAACAACACATTACAGGAACTTATAATGACAAACAAATGCATGGCATGAATCTACTAAATGCATAGATCAAATGTCCTTTACTGACCATAAGCCAAAAAGAAACAGAAAATATGATGGCACCCACATAAACATGACAAGTTATAATACAGATTCATACATGGCAGAAACAGAATTATGAAGGCATGTTTGTGAGCTTGTACCACTCACCACAGAGCAATACATGGCATGGCAAGGCAACCAACAGTAAGAAGACATGTTTGTGAAGCTAACCAAGTCAAGAACAAGTCCATAGCATGCAAGGATCAACTACAACAACCTTGGCAAAAATGAATAACATGTAAACAATCTGCCAGGAAATATTTTGAAGCAAAAGTAGAGCATGAAAATGACATGCTAGACTACTCCATAATTGCAACCAAGGGCAGAGATGGATAGAGCATAACCATATGTTCAAATCATCCTTACTGAAGTATCTCAAAATATGCATGTATCTCTCTGTAGCATCAAGTTTACATGGCATCAAAATAACAACAGAACAGGGACTAAAATCAGTAACATCACGATGCCTGGTTTGCATGCTTGTGCTAGTCACCACATTAATCACAAAAATACAAGGTAAGCACCTCTGTAACGAAGACATAGCATAGTTCAAAACACATGTAGACATCAACCTCATAGGATGCACACATCAATCATGGCAAAAATGACAAAAGAGCTAGTTCTGATAACAGACAGCAGAAAACATCATGAAGCACTCTTACAACAATGATTCAGGCATCTAGATGACCTCAAATGAATATGATGCAATGGAATGAAATGATGTACTCGTTGAGGCGAACAATTTGACATATTACACGCACAAAACGGAGGTACAGATGCAGAGACATGGCAGGTCGAACATGGCATGAAAATTACACAAATCTGGGACTTAGGCAAATTTTTACCTCCGCGAAAGTCAACGCGGGACGGGTTCGACCCGGGACGGAGGGATCCGGGCGTGGGGAAGGCGTTTGGATGGGCGAGGTGGTGGATCTGATCCCGATCCACGGACCTCGCCGGAGACGGGGCCGGAGGCGGCCGGAGATGCTCGGGGTCGGAGGAGACCGGGGATGCAAGGGGAGGGGCTGGCCCGGCCGGATCCGGCCGGATCCGGCGCGGAGGCGGCGGAGGACGGTGGCGCCTGCGGGCGGAGGGCGGCAGCGGC
>NC_041385.1:368904590-368973792 GCF_002162155.2 Triticum dicoccoides
GCGGGCCTGGGCGGGCCGTGGCGGCGGGGCGCGGTGGCTGGCGGCGGAGAGTGCCACGTGGCAAGCTCGGGTTGGACGGGGCGCTAAGCGGACATGTCCGTCGGCGGAGAAGAAACGTCCGGCGGCGCGAGGGGAAAAAGGCTAGGGTTGCACCGCAAATTTCGGAGGGGGAGGTGTTTATATAGGTAGAGGGAGCTAGGAGAGTCCAAATGAGGAGCGGTTTTCGCCCACACGATCGTGATCGAATGATCGAGAGCGTGGAGGGGAGTTAGCTGGGTTTTGGGCCACTTTGGAAGGGTGTTGGGCTGCAAGACGAAAGGGGCTTTTATGGTTACCCGGTTAACCGTTGGAGTACGAAACGACCTCCGAATGGCACGAAACTTGACAGGCGGTCTACCAGTGGTATACCAAGGACACTTGACAAGCCTCGGTCCATTCCGAGAATGTTTAACACCCGCTCACAACGAGAGACGAAAGGGGAACGCCGGAGGGCACAGGAGCGCCGGATTGCAGAACGGACAACGGGGAAAAAAGCTCGGATGCATGAGACGAACACGTATGCAATGCAATGCACATGATGACATGATAAAATACAATACGCAAGCAAATGACATGGCAATGACAGCAAATGGCTAGCAGACACCTGGCGCATCGGAACCGGGGCGTTACAGTATGATCCATGGGCCTTCGTTCGGCCGTAGGACCATTGGCCTTCTATACGGGCCGTAGGATCCATCGGCCTTCTATACGGGCCTTAGGGATCAATGGGCCTTCTACGGGCCGTAGGGTCCATGGGCCTTCTACGGGTTGTACTATCCATGGGCCTCATACGGGCTGTAGGATCCATGGGCCTTCTACGGGCGTATCGTCATTTCGCCAATCATGGGTCGTACTATTCGTGGACCATAATGGGCCGTTAATAGGCCGTATTTGATAACTCTATGAAAACAGCCCAACGGGTTTTTTTTGACATGAAAACGGCCCAACGTATTAACGGTCCGCAAACGGGCCGACTGTAACGATGGGTTGAATTTGGCCCACAAGCAGAAAATGACAGTAATGGGCCGTATGTAACCGAATGCTGCAAATGAGCCCAAAAATCAATGGGCCCTGAGAAGACCGAAAGATAACTTGGGCTGGAAACGGCCCAGTGGAATAATAGACCGTTAATGGGTATAAAGTGATACACTATTCATTACGGGCCAGTTTCACCACGGGCCGTTAACGGGCCAAGAGCTACAAAGGCCCTCATATGGGCCGAAAAAGTCATGGGCCACACATGGGCCGGAAGTTAAAACGGGCTGAATCATATTGGACGGCCCAGATAACGCTACTGGGCCTAATTCGGATAGGGCATAACGGGCCCTGGGTTAGCGGGTTGTAAATGGGCTATATGCGAACATGTCGTTAACAGGCTTTCCGTGGGCCGGCCCGCCACCTTTTGACCAAGTCAAACGGGCCGGCCTTTTCACAGGAATGGGCCTATGTTGGGCCGTGCCACGTGTCGCCGTATCATAGGCGCCTTCGGTCCAATGAGCGGATGACATCTGTCCCAACGGTGAGCCGACACGTGTTTCCTCCAGCCAATGATGATTTTACACGTGGAAAATCCCCATTGGTCGAGGCTGTTAACGGGTTATCGGATCCAAAACCCGACCCGATAGCTTAACGGCGTTCCGTTACGGTGGATGCCACGTGTCGGTCACCCTTGACGAAAGCAGTTCTGTGACGCGCGATTTATCGTCATGGAAGTGGACACTTCCGTGATGATAATTTTGGTAATGTCATGGAACACTTCTACGACAACACAGGTATGACTATCTTGATTTTGATATAAATTTGTCATGGATGTACATGCATGAAAAAAAACGCGACCTACTGTGACAAACACGTATCATCACGGAAGTGTATTTTTTTGTAGTGAAAGTGAGTGGGAGCTCTGTAGCATTTCTCATATTATATGTAGATGACATACTGTTGATGGAAAATGATATAGAACTCTTGGAGAGCATAAAGGCCTACTTGAATAAGTGTTTTTCAATGAAGGACCTTGGAGAAGCAGCTTACATATTAGGCATCAATATCTATAGAGATAGATCGAGACGCCTCATAGGTCTTTCACAAAGCACATACCTTGATAAGATATTGAAGAAGTTCAATATGGATCAGTCCAAGAAAGGGTTCTTGCCTGTATTGCAAGGTGTGAAATTGAGCTCAGCTCAAAGCCCGACCACGACAGAAGATAGAGAAAAGATGAGTGTCGTCCCCTATGCCTCAGCCATAGGGTCTATTATGTATGCCATGTTGTGTACCAGACCTGATGTAAACCTTGCCGTAAGTATGGTAGGAAGGTACCAAAGTAATCCCGGCATGGAACACTAGACAACGGTCAAGAATATCCTAAAGTACCTGAAAAGGACTAAGGATATGTTTCTCGTTTATGGAGGTGACGAAGAGCTCGTCGTAAAGGGTTACGTTGATGCTAGCTTCGACACAGATCTAGATGACTCCAAGTCACAAACCGGATACATGTATATTTTGAATGGTGGGGCAGTAAGCTGGTGCAGTTGCAAGCAAGGCGTTGTGGCGGGATCTACATGTGAGGCGGAGTACATGGCAGCCTCGGAGGCAGCACATGAAGCAATCTGGATAAAGGAGTTCATTACCGACCTAGGAGTTATTCCCAATGCGTGAGGCCCGATGACTCTTTTCTGTGACAACACTGGAGCTATTGCCCTTTCCAAGGAGCCCAGGTTTCACAAGAAGACCTGACACATCAAGCGTCGCTTCAACTCCATTCGTGAAAAAGTTCAAGATGGAGACATAGATATTTGTAAAGTGCATACGGATCTGAATGTCGCCGATCCATTGACTAAACCTCTTCCGCGAGCAAAACATGATCAACACTAGAACTCTATGGGTGTTCGATTCATCACAATGTAACTAGATTATTGACTCTAGTGCAAGTGGGAGACTGTTGGAAATATGCCCTAGAGGCAATAATAAAATGGTTATTATTATATTTCCTTGTTCATGATAATTGTCTATTGTTCATGCTATAATTGTATTGATCGGAAACCGTAATACATGTGTGAATACATAGACCACACCATGTCCCTAGTGAGCCTCTATTTGACTAGCTCGTTGATCAACAGATGGTCATGGTTTCCTGACTATGGACATTGGATGTCATTGATAACGGGATCACATCATTAGGAGAATGATGTGATGGACAAGACCCAATCCTAAGCATAGCACAAGATCGTGTAGTTCGTTTGCTAGAGCTTTTCTAATGTCAAGTATCATTTCCTTAGACCATGAGATTGTGTAACTCCCGGATACCGTAGGAGTGCTTTGGGTGTACCAAACGTCACAACATAACTGGGTGACTATAAAGGTGCTCTACAGGTATCTCCGAAAGTGTCTGTTGGGTTGGCACGAATCGAGACTGGGATTTGTCACTCCGTATGACGGAGAGGTATCTCTGGGCCCACTCGGTAATGCATCATCATAATGAGCTCAAAGTGACCAAGTGGTTGGTCGTGGGATCATGCATTACGGATCGAGTAAAGTGACTTGCCGGTAACGAGATTGAACGAGGTATTGGGATACCGACGATCGAATCTCGGGCAAGTAACGTACCGATTGACAAAGGGAATTGTATACGGGATTGCTTGAATCCTCGACATCGTGGTTCATCTGATAAGATCATCGTGGAACATGTGGGAGCCGACATGGGTATCCAGATCCCGCTGTTGGTTATTGGCCGGAGAGCCGTCTCGGTCATGTATGCGTGATTCCCGAACCCGTAGGGTCTACACACTTAAGAATCGATGACGCTAGGGTTATTAGGAAGATTTGTATGTGATTAACGAATGTTGTTCGGAGTCCCGGATGAGATACCGGACGTCACGAGGAGTTTCGGGGGTGAAGATTTATATATGGTAAGTTGTCATACGGTCACCGGAAATATTCGGGGGCATTCCGGTATTGTACCGGGGCCACCGGAGGGGTTCCGGGGGTTCACCGGGAGGGGCCACCTGTCCCGGAGGGCCTCATGGGCTGTAGAGGGAAGGGAACCAGCCCCTTGGAGGGCTGGGCGCCACCCCCCCTTGGGCCCATGCGCCTAGGGTTGGGGGGGACCCTAAAGGGGGCTCCCCCCTTGCTTGGGGGCCAAGCCCCCTCCCCTTCACCGCCGCCCCCCTCTAGATCTCATCTAGAGGGGGCCGGCCCCCTTCCCCCTTCTCCCTATAAATAGAGGGGCAAGGGGAGGGCTGCAACACCACATCCAAGGCGCAGCCCCTCCCCTCCCCAACACCTCTCCTCCTCCGCAAGAGCTTGGCGAAGCCCTGCCGGAGAACTGCCACTCCATCACCATCACGCCGTCGTGCTGCTGCTGGAGCCCTCTTCCTCAACCTCTCCCTCCTCCTTGCTGGATCAAGGCGCGGGAGACGTCACCGGGCTGCACGTGTGTTGAACGCGGAGGTGCCGCTGTTTGGCGCTTAGATTGGAGTTCACCGCGATCTGAATCACTTCGAGTACGACTCCTTCATCCACGTTCTTGCAACGCTTCTGACTCGCGATCTTCAAGGGTATGAAGATGCACTCCCCTCTCTCTCGTTGCTAGTTACTCCATAGATTGATCTTGGTGATGCGTAGAATTTTTTTAATTTCTGCAACGATCCCCAACAAGGACAGCAACATAACCACAACCAAATTAAATCAATCATAGCAATTCATCAACCACCAATAGGACAACGAAAATCTACTCAAACATTATAGGATGGCAACACATCGTTGGATAATAATATGAAGCATAAAGCACCATGTTCAAGTAGAGGCTACAGCGGGTTGCGGGAGAGTGGACCGCTGTAGATAGAGGGAGGAAGGTGATGGAGATGTTGGTGAAGATCGCGGTGATGATGATGGCCCCCAGCGGCGTTCCGGCGCCACCGGAAGCAAGGGGGAGTGAGCCCCCCTTCTTCTTCTTCTTCCTTGACCTTCTCCCTAGATGGGAGAAGGGTTTCCCCTCTGGTCCTTGGCTCCCATGGCGTGGGAGGGGCGAGAGCCCCTCCGAGATTGGATCTGTCTCCCTGTCTCTCTCTGTTTCTGCGTTCCCAGATCCTACCCCTTCATCGTTTCTTTTATATCCGGAGATCCGTAACTCCGATTGGGGTGAATCTTTTGCCCAGATTTTTCTCATAAAATTAGCTTTCTTGCGGCAAAAGAAGAGCGTCAACCGCCTTACGGGTGGCCCACGAGGGTGCCATGCGCGCCCAGGGAGGAGGGCGCGCCCCCCTGTCTCGTGGCCACCTCGGGCACTGTTTCACATCGATTCTTCCTCCGTAAAATCCCAAATATTCCAAAATAATTCTCCGTCCGTTTTTATCCCGTTTGGATTCCGTTTGATATTGGGTTTCTGCGAAACATAAAACATGCAACAGACAGGAACTGGCACTGGGCACTGGATCAATATGTTAGTCCCAAAAATAGCATAAAAAGTTGCCAAAAGTATATGAAAGTTGAAGAATATTGGCATGGAACAATAAAAAATTATAGATACGACGGAAACGTATCAGCATCCTTAAGCTTAATCCTGCTCGTCCTCGAGTAGGTAAATGACAAAAAAGATAATTTTTGATGTGGAATGCTACCTAACATAATCTTGATCATATGTCTAATCATGGTATGAATATTAAGATACGAGTGATTCAAAGCAATAGTCTATCATTTGACATAAAAACAATAATACTTCGAGCGTACCAATAAAGCAATCATGTCTTTTCAAAACAACATGCCCAAAGCAAGCTTATCCCTACAAAATCATATAGTTTGGCCACGCTTCATTTTCGTCACACAAAATGCTCCCATCATGCACAACCTCGATGACAAGCCGAGCAATTGGTTCATACTTTTTAACGTGCTTCAACTTTTTCAACCCTCACGCAATACATGAGCACAAGCCATGGACATAGCACTATAGGTGAAATAGAATATGATGGTGGAGGTTTATGTGAAGAAGACAAAAAGAGAAAGTCTTACTTCGACGCGGCTAATCAACGGGCTATGGAGATGCCCATCAATTGATGTCAATGCGAGGAGTAGGGATTGCCATGCAACGGATGCACTAAGAGCTATAAGTGTATGAAAACTCAACAAAAGAAACAAAGTGGGTGTGCATCCAACTTGCTTGCTCATGAAGACCTAGGGCATTTGAGGAAGCCCATCGTTTGAATATACAAGCCAAGTTCTATAATGAAAATTCCCACTAGTATATGAAAGTGATAACATAGGAGACTCTCTATATTAAGAACATGGTGCTACTCTGAAGCACAAGTGTGGTAAAAGGATAGTAACATTGCCCCCTTTTTTTGGGTGGGATTCTTTGGCCCCCTTTTTTATTTAGGCTTCTTTGGCCTCTCCTTTTTTTATGGGGCAATGCTCTATAATGATGATCATCACACTTTTATTTACTTACAACCCAATATTACAACTCGATACTAGAACAAAGATATGACTCTATATGAATGCCACCGCCGGTGTACCGGGATGTGCAATGACATAGCATAGCAATGACATCAAAAAAACGGACAAGCCATGAAAACATCATGCTAGCTATATTACGATCATGCAAGGCAATATGACAATGAATGCTCAAGTCATGTATATGATGATGATGGAATTTGCATGGCAATATATCTCGGAATGGCTATGAAAATGCCATGATAGGTAGGTATGGTGGCTGTTTTGAGGAAGATATAAGGAGGCTTATGTGTGATAGAGCGTATCATATCACGGGTTTTGGATGCACCAGCGAAGTTTGCACCAACTCTCGAGGTGAGGAAGGGCAATGCATGGTACCGAAGAGGCTAGCAATGATGGAAGGGTAAAAATGCGTAGTGAGCACAAAGTAACATATATCAAGCAACAACGAAGTCTAAGGGCCTGTTCGGGGATCCACCGGCTCCTCAAAATACACGGAGTTGGGGAGTACCGTTTCGGCCGCTCTGGATTTTCTAGCCGCAGCTCCGTCCGCTCCGGGAGCGGATGGCCTCCGAACGGCCCCTAACTCTCTTCCTATGCATCGGCATGTCATAAAAGAACAATTCATGCACACATAGTAAAGGCCAATGCATAGTATAAGCAGTTTCTTGCAATTTTATCATATTGAAAACATAAAGAGGCGGAGATATAGTTCCTCTCTCATAATAATTGCAAGTAGGAGCAGCAAGCACATGCATATTATATCTATCAAAATCATCATGTGCAATGGTAAAATGCAACCCATCAATGTAATCCTTAATAAGCACAAACTTCTCTGATAGAGTGTAGTTTGGAGAATTCAAAAAGATAATAGGACTATTATGAGTGGGTGCAATAGCAACAATTTCATGTTTAACATAAGGAATTATAGCAAGTTCATCTCCATAAGCATAATTCATATTGGCATCTTGGCCACAAGCATAGAAAGCATCATCAAAAAGGGATATTTCAAGAGAATCAACGGGATCATAGCAATCATCATAGCAATTATCCTTCGGTAAGCACGAAGGGGAATTAAACAATGTATGAGTTGAAGAGTTACTCTCATTAGAAGGTGGGCAGGGGTGATCAATCCGCTCTTCCTCCTTTTGTTCTTCACTCTCCTCATCATCTTTTCATCCAATGAGGTCACAGTTTCATCAATTTCTTCTTCCATAGCTTCCTGCAAAATATTAATCTCTTCTTGGACAACGGAGAATTTCTCAATATATAGTTTAACATAGGCATTATAAGCATAATTATCATAACAATATTCAAGTATGGCAAAAGTTTCAGATTTATAGAGAGTAGCATCATACTTTTCAACCAAAGAAGCAATTTCATAAGCACCCTTAAAAGCAACAAATTCTTCAATTTGTTGAACATCATAGTAATTATAAACACCCTTAACATACGAAGATACGATTCCATTATCACTAGACAAGCATTGATAGGGAAGGTGTTTCTTAGGGTTTTCAGAACAACATGTAAAATCATATAATTCACATAAAGTCCAAGCATAGCATTACAAACAATGAATTTGATCCAGTAAAAGTTTCCTTTTTCAGATATACGGTGTCGCACATAACAAGCATGCTCATCTAAAGATTTGCCCTCAACTAAGCTAGTTGGGGTTTCAGCACGAGCACATAGGGATCAAAGATGATCCAAGTAAAAAGCTTCAGTAGTGTGATAGATTTTGAGTGGTTCTTCAACCATTGGTGAAGTAGGTACAATTTTTTTTTTTGGTATTTTGCATTTCCTACCCATAACTAAAGATAGAAAACAACTAAAAACAGCAAATAAAAATTACTTAGTGATAAAGCAAACAAGCACACACGAGAATATTCACCCCACGCTATGACTCCCCGGCAACGACGCCAAAAAAAAGGGTCTTGATGACCCGCAAGTGTACGGGATAGTTATAGTATCTTTCGATAAGTAAGAGTATCGAACCCAACGAGGAGCTAAAGGTAGAACAAATACTCTCTCAAGCCTATCAGCCACTGATACGGCTCTACACACGCTTGACGTTCGCTTTACCTAGAACAAGTATGAAACTAGAAGTACTTTGTAGGTGTTGTTGGATAGGTTTACAAGATAATAAAGAGCACGTAAATAAAAAGTAGGGGCTGTTTAGATAAAGATGCAATAAATTAAATATAGCGAGTGTGGAAAAGTGGTGGTAGGAGTTGTGGAATTGTCCCTAACTAATTGACTACTTTACTAGACCGATAGCAAGTTTTTATGTGGGAGAGGCCACTGCTAGCATGTCATCCTTGACTTGGAATTCTATGCACTTATGATTGGAACTATTAGCAAGAATCCGCAACTACTAACGTTCATTAAGGTAAAACCCAACCATAGCATTAAGATATATTGGTCCCACTTCAATCCCGTATGCATCAATTTCTATGCTAGGTTGAAGCTTCTGTCACTCTTGCCCTCCTATCAACATACAACTAACCCTATGGTGTGATCCACGCACGCGCTCATATGATGGGCACCAAAGGACAGCAACATAACCACAAGCAAATTAAATCAATCATAGCAATTCATCAACCACCAATAGGACAACGAAAATCTACTCAAATGTCATAGGATGGCAACACATCATTGAATAATAATATGAAGCATAAAGCACCATGTTCAAGTAGAGGATACAATGGGTTGCGGGAGAGTGGACCGCTGTAGATAGAGGGGGGAAGGTGATGGAGATGTTGGTGAAGATGGCGGAGGTGTTGGTGAAGATCGCGGTGATGATGATGGCCCATGGCGGCGTTCCGGCGCCACCGAAAGCAAGGGGGAGAGAGCCCCCCTTCTTCTTCTTCTTCCTTGACCTTCTCCCTAGATGGGAGAAGGGTTTCCCTCTGGTCCTTGGCTCCCATGGCATGGGAGGGGCAAGAGCCCCTCCGAGATTGGATCTGTCTCTCCGTCTCTCTCTGTTTCTGCGTTCCCAGATCCTACCCCTTCACCGTTTCTTTTATATCCGGAGAACCGTAACTCCGATTGGGGTGAATCTTTCGCCCAGATTTTTCTCATAAAATTAGCTTTATTGCGGCAAAAGAAGAGCGTCAACCGCCTTACGGATGGCCCACGAGGGTGCCAGGCACGCCCAGGGGGGAGGGTGCGCCCCCTGTCTCGTGGCCACCTCGGGCACCGTTTCGCATTGATTCTTCCTCCGGAAAATCCCAAATATTCCAAAATAATTATACGCCCGTTTTTATCCCTTTGGATTCCGGTTGATATTGGGTTTCTGTGAAACATAAAACATGCCACAGACAGGAACTGGCACTGGGCACTGGATCAATATGTTAGTCCCAAAAATAGTATAAAAAGTTGCTAAAAGTATATGAAAGTTGAAGAATATTGGCATGGAACAATCAAAAATTATAGATACGACGGAGACATATCACTTCGCACTATGAGGTCAATGTCTTCTAAACTGATTTATCTTCAAAATCTTCTGAGAATGCATATGACCTCTTCCCCCTTCCCTCGCGTCTCTAATGTTGTCACAGGTACATGTCCATGGGAGAATACCTTGATTCTCATAGTCTGCATTTATTTGCAGAATACTTACAGCGTCACATCGAATCTCCTGAAGCCAGTTCTTGTCTGACCAGTAGACGAAAGCCATTCACTGTGTTGAAGCCAATCTGCTTGAACGTTATGGCTTTAGAGAAGTCTGTACGGAAAGGTGGGAGGCAACGCCATGGCAACATTGCACTTGATTTGCCTGATGATCTGTACAATCTATACAAGTCTGACCCAGAGGAGAGTTACACCCAGCGCAAGAACCGGATCCAGTGGATCAGAAGATATTGGGAAGAGCAATGGTTCAAATACAGGTTTGTGACACCTGAATATGCTGAAAAGAATGCCATCAAGCGCCCGTGGGGTGACTATCTATACCGTGGCTTGGTGCCAAAGAACAAGGATGGAGCTATTGCTCAAGGGTTCTATCCCTGTAAGGCCAGAGGACCACAGCCTGCGAATGCCGACCCATCTTCTCCCTTATGGTGTCGTGAAGACAATCTTTTCAAGTGCAACTACCAGTTTGCAAAAGATTCTGCTATCAAAAATCAGAAGGAGTTTGGCCTCAACTTCAACCCTGGCCCCACCACTCCAAGACCTGATGGGACTCGTGAAGCAAATGAGAACAGGATTGGCCCCTTTGCCAATTTTGACAGGCTTTTGTCTCATATTGCTGCCCAAAGAGCTGTTGTGAAGCAATCTGCTGGAGAAGCTGATTCTGAAGATGCTCCCTCACCACCAAAGCAGAAGAAGAAAAAAGCAAAAGCTTCAAGGCCATCTGCTTCACCAAAAGCTTCAACCAAGAAGCCTCTGAATGCTGCACCGTCTGAATCCAGTGTGCAATCTGAAGATTTATCTCGTGTGTCCAAGAGGACCAAGAAGCCATTACCCAAGAAGGCCACTGGGCAACCTCTCACTCCTTTTGCTATTCTGCGCAATGAAGATGACACCATTGATCTGTCCGGCGATGAAGATCTTGGTGATGATGCCCTTGAGATGCTAAGCAAGAGCAAGCAAGAGGCAGAAATCTTCAACGATCCGCCCCTCTTTGATGTTGACATTCTTAACAACTTCATTGATGAGTGGTTCAATGACCAGAGCATTAGCATTGATGATCTTCAGCTTCCAGTGGACATCAGCGTCACATTTCATGGAGCCATTGCAAATGAGTTGGCCTTGGCTCAAAAGATTGTTGAGCTCAAGAATAAAATTGATTATGAGAAGGCTCACTTCAAGAAGAACATGGACAAGCTCAGCGTGGCAGATGTTCAAATCTTCAAAAAAATGCTGCATGACCTCAAGGAAGAGTTTCACAAGAAGCGCAATGAGGCTAAAGGCTCACGAGAGCGCATGAAGTACTTCACCTAGAAATGTGTTCAAGCACACAATGAAGCTGAGAAGCGCAAAGCTCTTGGTCGCCCTAGCATTGATCCCAGGATGGCTGCCAAACAAAAGAAGCTTGCTGTGACACAAACTGAAGCACCAAGGCAGGAAGCACCTAGCATTGTCTTCCCTGCCAGCATGACAGGCTCAAAGCCTAAGGTCACCTCAACAGCTTTAGAGCTTAAGAAGACAAGGGCAGCTGAAGCCAAAGCCAAGAAGCGCAAGCACAAGGATGCATCTGATGATGCCCCTTCCAAGAAAAACCTGAAGACTAAGGGAACTAAGTCTTCAAAGAAAAGTCGGGTTGCTGCCCCTGAGCCCCTTGTTGTTGAACCCATCTCTGTTGCGTATGCTGCCTCTACATATCGCGAGCGCTGTCTCATTGTCCATGAGCCTGCTTCCACAGAGGTGCCAGTATCTGAAGAAGTTCCAGCTGTTGACCCCAACACAGCTGAAGACATTGGTCATGAAGACAATGTAGTTGATGATGAAGTCCTTCCTCAGCTCGAGCACTAGTTGGTATCATCGCCTGCTCCAACAAGCAGTGAATACATTAGCATTGGTCATCCATTAACGCCAATTGCTCAAGATGACTCCTGGGCTGAGCGCCCACAAAAAGAAACCCTAGTTCAAGATGAGACACCCCATACTCCACCAGCACAAGCTACCAATCCGATACTTGATGACGACAACTACATGGAGACCACTCCATCTCCAAAGGCATCGCATGCGTTTCTCAGGCTTCGCAAAGGTCTCAAGCCATCTGTCTCCATGTTCACCATTCCAGAAAAAGATTCACAACAATCCAGCTCAGTGGCACGTCAAGTGTTCCCTGAAAAGAATCCTTCTGCGACTGTTCAAGCGTCTGAAGCTAAAGCTGCTAAAGACATTCCAGCTGCATCAGCCAATGAAGAAGAAAGAAGAGAAGAGAGAGAAAGAGAAGCCACACCCCCTATTGTTGAACAAGTCATTCTTGAAGAGAATGTTATCGTGCCTGACCCTCCGGTCGTTGACCAAATGGAGGTTGAGAACAATGAGGCTGCCACCAACACTATTACTGAACCAATGACCCTGTCTTGGTTGAAGACCATGTGGAGCTTGAAGCCATGTGAATCCTGAAGCTTCTGTGATGCCGGTCCTCACTGACGGCGCGGTTCCCCCACCAAGGCCTCACACCATGGAAACGGCCTTCAATCGTGACGGGGAGTTAGTCACTGTTCACTGGCCAATCATGATTCCCCCTACCGCTCCAGGACCACAATATGACTATCATGTGGAGCGTAGGCCTCAAGTTTAGAAGCCACAACTGCGTCTGCCAAGGCTTCCAAGTGATGTAACTACACATGGCTCGTTCAGCATGCTCAGCTTCAGAGAAGACAATACCTTCTTTGACCGTGCCAAGAACCCCTAGAAGAAGCCAAGAATCTCATCAGACAGATTTTGGAGCCACCAACAACGAAGCTATTACTCTTGCATTCTATACAATCAAGACAGAATATTCCCTCACAGGCGTCTGGATTGTGATGCTATGGCTGGGCTACCATGTCTGGAAGAAGCCCTTGACTGCTTCAGGGATGTTGGTCTTCTGGCATTTGTCACTGAGAAAGAACACTAGAATGAAGAGCTCCTACTGTAGTTCTATGCCACCTTACATATTCGCGGATACAACAGGGATCTGAAGACATGGATCCTTGAGTGGATGACAGGAGATGTACACCATGAAGCCAAAGCTCAGGATATCATCAAGCAGACTTCCCTGCCCACTCTAGGTGAGCTATATGAACCTGGTTGTTCGCTTTATCAGAATGAACTACAGAGCATATTCCAGAAGCCTGAGTCGAACATGAGCCAAATGCTTAGCATGATGAAGCCTTTGCCCCAAGACGCTGAATATCCAAAGGAATTCTTTGTCGAGGACCTCGAGTATCTGCCACACATAGTATATCATATTCTGAGGCATACTCTCTGGCCCATCAAAGGCCATTCATCTGAAGCCAAACTTGAAGGATCCATGAAGACTTTGGTGTTCTACATTATCAATGGCATTAGATTCAACACTCAGGATTTCTTCATCAAACAACTTGTTGCTTCCGGGGTTGATTTGTTTGGTCTGAAGTTCTATGCTCCATGGGTGATGCGGTTGATTAAGCTTCATTCAACCATTGACTATCGGCCTTCAGCCCGAAATCACATTGTATTCTTGCCTGAGGTTGATATGTCTGTTGAAGCCATCTATCTTGAGCCTGCAAAGAAGCCCCTCCATCTTCAGAATGCTGAGTTCCAGAGCTTCGCATAGCCCATTGAAGGTGTTCATGTGCCAAATGCTGCAACTCATACCTATCCCTTGGCTGGAAATCTGCGCCTACCGCATCGTGCAAACACTGAAGCTACTGCAAGCACAATTGCCCAAAGGCCTCAGAAGCGTCCACGTGTTTTCAATGACCGTGAGCTTATTGTGGCCTTACATCAAAAGCATGACAAGCATCATGATTGGCTAAAGCGTCAGATGAAGAGTATCATGGTGGATGTCAATCGCATCCGAAACTTAGCAACCAAGAACTCGTTTGTTGCTCATGAAGCTTGCCGTCGTTCCTGGAAGAGTCTCACTTTGCTCTGCGCTGAAGATGATCTTCGCACAGATGGATACATTGAACACTTCAAGTTTGATTCCAGGCCTCCGCAAAATGTAAGTTGGCGTCGCACACCCTCCCTTGAAGATTCTGAGTACTCATCCTCGGCTGCAACTGTTGTTGCGAGATTCGTCGATGAAGAAGATGACACCACTTCTCCTGCTCTCACTGCTCAGCATGATGATGATGCATCAGGCCTATCTGCACCACCAAACTCCACCGTCGACCCTGCTGCACCAACTTCTTCACCAACTGGGAACGAGTAGATACTCTATGTCATCAAACCTTTTTGGTCATTATTAATGAAAGGGGGAGAAGCATATGCGTTGATAGTCTTCAAGTGGGTCCATATGGGTGGTTGCTTATTTTTGTTAAGTATTTACAACTTTCGTTTTGAAACTTTTGGCTTTTGAGTTGTAACACTTAAACTTGATGGTCGTCTGCTACTTTTACTGCCACTTTGTGATGCGATGATAAATTCTGCATGAAGTCATTCTGCAAACGCCCATTTTCCATTATTCATATCATTATCTTCATTATCTTCTTATATGCACGATGCATTGTCTTCACACTTTGAAGATGGCCTCCACAAAGCAAAACCTGCCATGTGCATTTGCATTCAAAAGCAAATCATTTATATGCACATATTCAGGGGGAGCCTCATCATATGTATGAAGACAATACTCACAACACTGAACTTTCACATACTTTTGTCCCCATTGAAAACTTCAACCAGTTTGTCATCAATCACGAAAAAGGGGGAGATTGTAAGTGCATCTAGTGCCACCCCTAGTTGGTTTTGGAGTATTGACGACAAACTTGGTTGAGGAACTAATGTGTTTGTGAGAATTACAGAAAAATAGGTAGTAGTCCCATATTGATTTGGTTTACCTATGAGAGATGACCCCTAAAAATGTGTGAAGACATTGAAGACAATGGTGGTCTGTGAAGATATTCACATTGAAGACTATTGACATGAGAAGACATTGCATGAAGACTATCGAGTGCAAAGACATAGTTGTTTCGTAGTTTCCTTTTCTTCTTTATTGAGTCATAGGAACCACCGTACTGTTAAGTGGAGTCCAAGTGAACAAAGTCAGAGTGATTGATGTGATGCTCAACCAAATCCTATGTCTTCGAGCAAAGACAATGAGAGCAAATCTTATCTAGAGTTGGATGAGTCAGCTTTACTTGTAGCCCAAGTCAAGATGTCGCGTGTGTTTGAAATTTGACCGTTGGACACGTGTCAGTTCCTTAGTGACACAGGGTCATTTTGGAGAAATCAGGTCGGGTTGTCTCCTGGCTATAAGTAGCCCACCCCCTACACTATAAATTGGTGGCTGCTTAGAGTTAGTGCACGACTTTTGTCGTTTGAGAGCAACGCACCTCTGAAGCCTTTGAGAGAGAAATCCTTGCGAGGACAAAGCCCAAAACACCCAGAGCCAAAGAGTGTTAGGCATCACTGAAGTCTTTCTGTCTGAGTGATCTGAAGACTTGTTACACTTGAGGACTATGAATCCTCCAGCCGGTTAGGCGTCGCGTTCTGAGCATCCAAGAGTCATTGTGGATTGCCGGTGAATGAAGTCTATGAAGGTTTGTAAGTATACCTTGAAGACTTACCAGAGTGATTGGGCGAGGACTAAGTGTCCTTAGGTCAAGGAATAAGGTGAATACGCGGTCTTCTGAGTTGAATCTCAGCCTCCCTAACTAGACGTACAGTTGTCACAGCAACTGGAACTGGTCCAACAAATCCTTGTCCCCTCCAAGTAACTGGTTCTATCCTTTACCTCTCTTTACTTACAATTTGTCCTTGTGAAGTCATTGCCTCCCTACATGATCTGATTCTCTTCACTATGTGATCACTGTTGCTGTTTGGCTTCATACTATCTTCCATCCTATCCTTACTACCTAGCTACTAATAGTCTCCGTGCTTTCACTTCATTGCTTACTTGACTATGGCTTGTCTAGTATAGTCTACCTTCCGCTGCATATCAATAGGTTCATTGCTGCCGTTTGTCTTCAAAACCCCCGTGTTATGAAGACTTTCATAAAAATCGCCTATTCACCCCCCTCTAGTCAATAACTAGCACTTTCAGTAGTAGTACTTTGCTTCGAGGGCTAATAAACTTTTGCAATAAGTATGTGATTTCTTTATGACTAATGTGAGTCCATGGATTATACGCACTCTTACCTTTCCGCAATTTGCTAGCCTCTTCGGTACCATGCATTTCCCTTTCTCACCTCGAGATGTGGTGCAAACTTCGTGGGTGCATCCAAACCCCATGATATGATACGCTTTATCACACATAAGCCTTATTATATCTTCCTCAAAATGGCCACCATACCTACCTATTATGGCATTTCCATAGCCATTCTGAGATATATTGTCATGCGACTTGATGAGGACATGACTACGTTGGATACAACCAAAAATATGGCATACATGTATATTTGTGAGGTGATTTCTAATGCAAACTATGCAATAATTTATTTATGTCATCCAGGACAAAAATACTTCACAAACTTTTGTGTCATTTCTAATTGCAGGTGTACGGTACATTTGTATAATCCACATATGAAGAGAAGGGAAAAGGAGATGTTTAGGTGTTGTTCAAAAAGTCCTCTCGCGTCACTTTTGGGCCAAGAGAAGATAGAGTCCAAGTCTCTCACGTTCTGCATTCAGATTCGGACTTCATAGACATATCGGACTCAAAATGCCAAGAAATCTTTCATACGGACTCCGAATTGGGTGATTCTTTTTTTCGGAAAGTAGATTTCATGCTCTTTCCAACCCAATTGGATTCACCTTAAAATTCGTCCGGAGCATTGAGTTATCGATGAAACAATCTGACGATGCAGTAGAATCCGAGTCAAACTACAAGTCCAAAGGTGTTGCATCACCTCCACTTGGGCCCAGGAGCCTTGTACGACCTAGGGTTAGTTTTAGGATGCCTCGGGACGTCCTCCCACCTCCTTGGCCGCTACCCCTTGCTCCTATATAAGTAGATCCATCTAGTAGCTTTTTCCTTGGGATTTGTTTAGTTAAAAGTTAGCCATTGCAACTTCACGTACTTCGTTTGTGTCCAACAACCAGGCCATTACCGCTTTCGGGTTCCCACCTTTATCAATTCTTCATCTATATATGCAATATTCAGATTGCTTTATCATATTCTTGCTTGTTCTTCGATTGCTTGCAGGAATAGACTTTCGTGGTCAGGTTGATCGTGCTCCAGCGTGGTCAATAACCTCTCGAAGTTGGTTTAGCGATTGCTAAGACGCAATGTCGTGCACGTTTGTAGTCGGGTCGTCAAAGTCAGCTCCACCAAATCGATAGTTATCATCTCATCGAAAGATCGGGACCCTCGCCCCTATCACAACTTCCACTGTTCCCTTTTTTATGACTTGAACATTCATTGTCATATTGCTTTGCATGATCATAAGATAACTAGCACGATATTTCCATGGCTTGTCTGTTTTTTGATATCCTTGCTATGCTAGATCATTGCACATCCTGGTACACTACCAAAGGCATTCATATAGAGTCATACTTTGTTCTATGTATCGAGTTGTAAGTAAATAGAAGTGTCATGATCATCATTATTCATTATTAGAGCCCAAGGATGATGAGACTATGATTCCCCCACAAGTCGGGATGAGACTCCGGACAAAAAGAAAAAAAAGTAAAAGAAAAGAAAAAAAGTGAGGCCAAAAAGAGCCAAAGAAAAACAAAAAAAAGAAAAAAAAGAAAAAATGAGAGAAAAAGAGAGAAGGGGCATGCAAATACCACACTTGTGCTTCAGAATAGCACCATGTTTTTCATGTAGAGAGTCTCCTATGTAATCACTTTCATATACGAGTGGAAATGTTTCACTATAGAACTTGGCTCGTATATTCCGATGATGGGCTTCCTCAAATGCCCGAGGTCTTCATGAGCAAGCAAGTTTCCATGTGAGCTTTCATACACTTACAACTCTTAGTGCATCTGTTGCATGGCAATCCCTACTCCTCACATTGATATCAATTGATGGGCATCTCCATAGCCTGTTGATTAGCTGCATCGATGTGAGACTTTCTTACTTTTTTGTCTTCTCCAAACTAATCTCTACCACAGTATTCTATTCCACACATAGTGCTATACCCATAGCTTGCGCTCATGTATTGTGTGGAGGTTGAAAAAGCTGAAGCGCGTTAAAAAGTATGAACCAATTGCTTGGCTTGTCATCGGGTTTGTGCATAATAAATACTTTGTGTTAAGAAGATTGAGCATGAAAATACTATATGATTTTGTAGGGATAGCATTTTTTGGCATTAATATTTTGAAAGACATTGTTTGTTGGGATGCCTGAGTATTGATGTCTTTATATCAAATTATAGACTATTGCTTTGAATCACTCACTACTGGAATCAGGATCTTTGTCGTTAGCCGGTTCTTTACCGTCAGCTAGCTGATGGCAAAGAGGGTCTTTGCCATCAGCTTGAAGAAAACTGACGGCAAAGAAGGAGCTAATGGCAAAGAAAGTGTTTGCCGTCAGCCACATCTTTGCCGTCAGCTAGCTGGCGGCATAGAATCTTTGTCGTCGTCTAGCGGACAACAAAGAGGCAGGGTGGCCTGCTAGCGAGAGCCACCTAACAGCCACTTTATTTGCCATCCGCTAGCTGATGGCAAAGAATCTTTGCCGTCCGCTAGCAGACGGAAAAGAAAGTGGCCAAACTAATGTCCGTTAGCTAGGCTCTTTGCCGTTTGCTAGCGGACGGCAAAGAGTTGTGCCCTATCTAACCAAACGCTCTCGCCCTACCCCTCTCTCTCCCCTCTCTCTCCCTCCCCTCATCAGTACCCCGCGCCGCCGCCGCCCCATCCCGGCCGCCCCGTCCCGCCACGCCGAACCGCTCTGCGCTGCCCAGCCGCTCCGGCCCGCCCCGCCGCCCCGACCCTGTAAGTGCATTTAGTGCCACCCCTAGTTGGTTTTGGAGTATTGCCGACTAATGTGTTTGTGAGAATTGCAGGATAACACAGGTAGAAGTCCCTCATTGATTCGGTTTACCTAATAGAAATGACCCCTAAAAATGTGTGCAGACATTTGTGGTTCGTGAAGACATTCACGACGAAGATTATGACGTGTGAAGACATTCACTTGAAGACTATGGAGTGCAAAGATATAACTGTTTCGTAGTTTCCTTTCTTCTTTATTGAGTCATAGGAACCACCGCACTGTTAAGTGGGATCCAAGTGAAGAAAGTCAGAGTGACTGAAGTGATGCTCAACCAAATCCTATGTGTTCGAGCGAAGACAATGAGAGCAAACCTTATCCATAGCTGGATGAGTCAGTTTTGCTTGTAGCCCAAGCCAAGTTGTCGCGTGTGTTTGAAATCTAACCATTGGACACGTGTCAGTTCCTTAGTGACCTAGGGTCATTTCAGACATATCAGGTCGGGTTGCCTCCTGGGTATAAATAGCCCACCCCCTAAACCATAAATTGGTGGCTGCTTAGAGTTAGTGCACGACTTTTGTCGTTTGAGAGCAACCCATCTCTGAAGCATTTGAAAGAGAGATCCTTGCGAGGACTAAGCCCAAAACACCCAGAGCCAAAGAGTGTTACGCATCACTGAAGTCTTTCTGTCCAAGTGATCTGAAGACTTGTTAAACTTGAGGACTGTGAACCCTCCAGCCGGTTAGGCGTCGTGTTCTGAGCATCCAAGAGTCATTATGGATTGCCGGTGAACGAACTCTGTGAAGGTTTGGAAGTCTACCTCGAAGACTTACCAGAGTGATTGGGCGAGGACTGGGTGTCCTTATCTCAAGGGGAATAAGGTGAAGACACAGTCTTCTGAGTTCAATCTCAGCCTCGACGTACAGTTGTCACAGCAACTGGAACTGGTCTACTAAATCATTGTCTTCACCAAGCAACTAGTTCTATCCACCTCTATCCTTACGTTGCAATTTGTCTTCGTGAAGTCATTGGTTGCCTGCTTGATTCATTTGTCTTCATTGTGTGAAGACTTATATCTGTTTAGCTTCGTACTATCTTCCATATTGATCTTGTCTTCCTAGTTGCAGTTAGTCTTCATGCTTTCACTGTATTGTATGCTTGACTAATGCTTGCCTAGTGTAGTCTTCATTCCGCTGCTTACTATATGGGCTTAGTTAAGGATGTCAATTTTATTCATGGACATGGATGCCCGTGGATACGCGACCCGAATGGATAGGGTTGGGGTACGTTTTTATGTCCATGGACAACACCCGAACCCGATCCGATTATTCATGGGTAGGGCATGGATATAATTATGTATCCGTGGATATACCCAAACCCGACCCGATAGTATGACATGTGGGGCAAAATTCAGTGATCCACACTGTCCCACCTTCCAACATAAATTTTCTGTATAAAAAATGAAAAATAAACCATGAAATTTCTCCTTCACTGTATCTTACTGCACTGTCGCTTCTCATTCTTCTATCTCCTCGTTAAACGCCCCATTATTAAGCTACTCTGTCTCCTTGACTTACTCCCCCCACAGCCCTAGTCGTCGCTGCTGCCGGCCCGTCTAGTAGAGGTTTAGCACTTTAGCAGCCAAAGGTCCAACTCCATATCCCCACGACCCCTTCATCTTGGCTTCTCCACGCACCGAGCTGCGATGCGGCGCAGCTCGACATACAGGAGCGCTGTTGTGCCGAGAACCAGAAGCACGGCGGGATGGGTGTGCCGGGAGGCAGTCGTAGATCACGATGAGGAGTGTGAGCTGCGTGACCTTGGAGAAGGTAATGGCCACACCAGACAGACGACAACTGGAGCATGTATATTAGGTGTTTCTGTACGTCGTATATACATACACCTAATCTTTTAATCCCTCAATCCCTCTCTTATATGTATATTAGGTGTTCTTGTACGTGAGTGTGCATCATGTGATGTCCTAAATTTCTGTGAAGTACTCTTATACATAGTTTACATTAGCAACTGGAGCAGAGATTCACAGAATTAGGTATTTTTTGCTGGTTACTAATTTAGTCATAGTTCGTTGGTACATGATGAGGGAGTCCTGGATTAGGGGGTATCCGGACAGCCAAACTATATACTTTGGCTGGACTGTTGGACCATGAAGATACAAGACTCAAGACTTCGTCCCGTGTCCGGATGGGACTCTCCTTTGCGTGGAAGACAAGCTTGGCGATCCGGATAATAGATTTTCTTCTTTGTAACCGACTCTGTGTAAACCCTTGCCCCCTCCGGTGTCTATACAAACCGGAGGGTTTAGTCCTTAGAGGGAGAATCATAATCATCATAGGCTAGCTTCTAGGGTTTAGCCTCTACGATCTCGTGGTAGATCAACTCTTGTAATACTCATATCATCAAGATCAATCAAGCAGGAAGTAGGGTTTTACCTCCATCTAGAGGGCCCGAACCTGGGTAAAACATCATGTCCCTTGCCTCCTGTTACCATTAGCCTTAGAAGCACAGATCGGGACCCCCTACCCGAGATCCGCCGGTTTTGACACCGACATTGGTGCTTTCATTGAGAGTTCCTCTGTGTGGTCGCTTCAAGGCTCGATGGCTCCTTCAATCATCAACAACAACACGGTCCAGGGTGAGACTTTTCTCCCCGGACGGATCTTCGTGTTCGGCGGCTTCGCACTGCGGGCCAATTCGCTTGGCCATCTGAAGCAGATCGACAGCTACGCCCCTGGCCATCAGGTCAGGTTCGGAAACTTGAACTACACGACCGATGTCCGCAGAGACTTGATCTTCGTCGGACTCGGGCCTATGCCAGGAGCGCCGAACAGTCACGGCGAGCACGGCTTAGACCTGATGTCTGACAATACTCGGGATATCGCACCTGCAGGAGCTCCAGACATAAATCCGGGGCCGATCGCGTCGTCCGAGGACGGGTGGATGGACCCCGCCCTGGAGGCCACACACTCATCGGCGATAGAGTCGAACACCGGCTTCACCCCCAAGGAAGCCTGTGACACCGGACCCCCGGACTAATGTCCGGCTGTAGGTTCCAGTCCGTGCGTCCCCGAGCCCGCCGAATCTGGTTGGGCTTCGGTAATGGAGTTCACCGCTGCGGATATCTTCCAGCACTCGCCCTTGGGCGACATGCTGAACTCGTTAAAGTCTCTCTCTTTGTCAGGAGAATCTTGGCCGAACTATGTCCGGCTCGAGTGGGAAGCAGGCGGCGAGGGAATTCCACCGTCCGGACAACATTCAAGCATAGCAATTTAATTGCACTTACCATCGACCCAATAGTTTGTGGGTTCCATTTCACACGAACCCCTATGGGCATAAACCCATCAATAAAGATCTTCTAAAAGATGCCAGGTGCAAAGGCCAAGTTTTACAGGCCCACAACCCTAGCGGTTGTCTTCGGATCACCAAACAAATACCATGCCAAAGAATAAGTCTTCGGCATTGTCCCCTTGTACAATAAACTACCATATACTATCGGGACGGACCGCGTTGGCTAGACCCAACGGGGTACAACATCAGGCCAAACCCGCGTGACATAGTCACAATTATGGGCAAGGCCGAACTCCACCCTTAGAGTGGAAATCATACTGCCGCTGGAATAGTGAGTTGTGCCCATTTATGAAATTTCGATTCGGCAGCCAACCACCTGGACACCAACTGAGGAGTCCGAGCTACTTTATGGCATGATAGCCTGGTTCGCCCAGGCTCCGATCAGGCACCCGCGGTTCAACCACAATATGACATGCAACTGCCCTTAAGCATTTGTCTTTGCAGACTAACTTTCGCGTAGAACAGGACTGGCGACATGGAACCAGCTCGGGCGCACAAGGCAGGAACACACAAGTACCCCCCCCCCCAAGGAGACAGTCCGGATACACTTCAGATCCACACACAGCCTCCTTCAGTCCGGCCATGACAGGTTCCGCCAACACACCTCTTTTCATACGCATAAACCGTACTCATACGCATAGACGTGTCACTCTACTACAATACGTAGACTAAAATAACTCACCGGCCGTCGTTCCTCATTAACGCTCTTTCCTTCGTCATAACGGCACCCGCACATAGTGTCATGCCCCCACTATGCCAGGGGCTTCATAATACTCATAATATGGCAACAAAGTTCGGCCACATTTTCGGTCGCTCGGCACCCCGAACTTATAGCACTATATGCATCAGCTCCGAATCATGTCTTGGGTCATTGGTTGGGTTTGCCCGGCTCCCATGTTTTGGTACCTTACGTTCCGCTCCATTGGCTAAGGTAGCGTTGGGAGAACTACTACGATTGTGTCCCGGTTCTTCCGGACGAGCACCTCAGTAGAGAAAGCCGAAAACTGACTGTCATGATACAGCGAGAGCTGGTCAGCTGTTCGAGAGGTTGTAAAATCTTTAAAGATTTATTCGGCATAATGCCATTATAAATGCAAAGTGCGATGGATCGGTCTTCCGATCAGGCGCCGTTAGAGCCCCTCGTACGGTCTTTCGAACACTAGGGGCTGCGCCCACCATACTCGAATTCCTATGGCTAAGTGAGAGTGATAAGGTCCTATAGTCTGATTGCCTAGTTCGCGATGATGAACACCTCCTTCAAGGACCCAAAAATGGGACAAAGAGCGTTCAGGTATGTCCCGAACACCCCCGTACTTTTTATGTGGGGGCAGAAGCTGACGACTGGCTAACTCTCAGGATTTATATATACTCAACGGCCGCACAGGAAGAAAAAATGTCCATATAACAGGCAGTAAACAATAAAAGTGCCAATATCCCATATTACAAAGGACAACATGACTGCCTTCAGGGAAATATAATGTCTTTCGTACACTGATCCGCCACAAGGCGGGCTCCTTTCAGAATACCTTCATAGTATAATTCGGGCTTGCGATGCTCCTTACCCTCCAGCGGTCCCTCAGTCATCAGCTTCTCAGCATCAAGCTTCCCCTAGTGCACCTTCGCACGGGCAAACGCCATGCGTGCACCCTCTATGCAGACCGATCACTTAATGACGTCGAGCCGAGGGCAAGCACCAACAATCTGCTTCACGAGTCTGAAGTAACTGCTTGGAATTGGCTCAGCGGGCCACAGCCGGACAACTAAGTCCTTCATGGCTAGTTCGGCCGCCTAGTGCAGTTCGACCAGCTGCTTTAGCTGATCGATAAAGGGCACCGAATAATTTGGCGCCAAATACTGTGACCAGAAATGCTTCTCCGTAGACTTCTTCTCCTCAGCCCGATAGAATTAGGCAGCATCAGATATGTTGCGCGGCAGGTCCGCAAACGCCCCTGGCAAAACAAGAATTCAGCTTGTCGCTTAGAGTTCCTCCCATTACTATGTAAAAATTGCTTTGAGTACAAAGGGCCTTACCAGCCGCAACCTTCCGTGCCTCCTGAATGTCCTTTAGTGCACCTCGGGCTTCCGCCCGAGCATCATCTGCGGCTTGGACAACTTGGGCGAGTTCAGACTCTTTCCCTGCTAGACTCTGCTCCAAGGCCTCGCTTTTCTTCACGGCCTCCTGGAGCTCTCGCTCAGCTTCAATGACCCTGGCCTCGTGTTTCTCGCGAAGAGCCTGCTCGGCGGCGGCCTTCTTGTCGGCTTCGGCCACAACCTTCTTTAGTGCCTCAGTTTCGGCACTCGCTTCTAGAGCATACAATACAAATGTTTTCATCCGGCACAACTACTAATTCGTGCTCAACTGAGCAAACGGTTTCGACATACCTTGCTTGTCCGCCAACTGCTTCTTCACGCGGCCAAGTTCTTCTTTGGCCCGTTCCAGACTTCGCTTTAGTCCGGACACCTCTGCATTATGAGAAGCGGTCGTCGCTACAGACGCCTGTTTTCAAACAAAGGAATATACGTCATTAACTGAGTCTCCTGCAAAGCGGAAATTTGATCCCCTGTCCGGCTCTTTCTCTTTCACCAGACAGTGCATCAGGGGCTACTACTCATACTATGACAACCCTTCAAAGGTTTTTAAAAACATACCTCAAAGCCTTTTATAAGGCTAAGGCAGGATTCATTCAGTACGCTCTCAGCGGACTGAATCTTTTCAATCACCGTGCCCATGAGGGCGCGATGCTCATCGACGATGGACGCACTATTTAGCGCTGTCGATAGACCGCCCGGCAACTCTGCTTGGATAGAGGTTGCTGGCGGAACGGGCTTGCCTCTCTCTATAAAGGGGGGCTGCTTGCCCGATCCTGGAGCTTTAAAGGTCTCCAGGACCGTGTCCGGGTGCGGGCCGAATCTAAGATCACCCCCGCCGTCCACGACCATGGGAACCGCTACTCCCGTGTATCCGGCCCCAGGGATATGCCCTCCCTGGTCCGGGTCCCGTTGAGACGACACCTCGGTGTCGCGCCTAGGCTTCGGGGAAGGGGCCTCTAGAGGCGTCTCGCTCTCCAGGGCATCTGAGCTCAGCGAATCCTCCGATGAGGACTGTCCGGCGTGGGACCTTGTCGGGCTGCACAAAGTATGGCGACAGTTAAACTACCACATCCTAATAACCCCGGGCGCGTATGTGTGTTCGGATTTCATGTACTCACGACTTTACCAGGGGCTGGGCCCTGGGATCCCACTCCGGGCTGCTATTGGCAGCCTCGGTGGATGCCTCCGGAGGGAACTTTTCCCTCTCTTTGGCGATTCGGCCTCCAGAGATGAGGAGGTCGTACTCTTCTTCCCTCCCCCCATGGAGGACTCGTCTTCTTCCTCCTCCTCTTCGTCTTCGGAGGAGGAGTGGTCGCTGTAGTCTTCGGATTTTGTGTTCGAAGCGTCGCGGCGACGGAGGCCGCTCCGGGTCTCTTTGACCTTCTTGGAGGCCTCTTTCTACGACGCCTCGTAAGGCGCTGGGACCAGCATCTTCGTTAGAAGAGGTCCCGCCGGTTCCTCCGCCAGTGGGGCCAGATAGTGAATCCGCCCCACCTTCTTTGTCCATTCTTGGGATAATTACAGAAAGCTCGATAAGGCGTCTTCCTCAGGATACGCTAGCTAAACATGGATAGACAAAACACAGGCGATGACTTACCGGACTTGCGGAGCGGGACAGTTGATACCCGCGGTCCTCGGCGGAGCCCGACCATGGTTTGCCGGACTTGAAGAACACCCTCCAGATGTCCTTGTGCGAGGAGCCGTAGAGCTCCCGTAGGGTCTGATGCTCGGTCGAGTCGTATTCCCACAAATTACAGGCTCGGTGCTGGCAAGGGAGAAACAGGCGAACTAACATGACCTGGACTACATTGATGAGTTTGACATCCTTGTCAACCACGCTCAGACGTGTGTTTGGAGCACCGATAGCTCATCGGATGAGGACCAGTTCAGGCCTTTCTTGGGCCAGGACGTGAGCCGCAGTGGGGCTCCGGATCTGAATTCAGGAGCAGCGGCCCACTTTTTACCGCGCGGCTCGATGATATAGAACCATTGCTGCTGCCACTCCTTGACGGAGTCATTGAAGCTACCCGTCGGCCATGTGACCTTGGGCATCTTGCTCGCCGTTAACCACCTTGGGCTTCACATTGAAGATCTTCAGCCATAGGCCGAAGTGGGGCGAAATGCGGAGGAAGGCCTCACACATGACGATAAATGTCGAGATGTTGAGGAAAGAATTAGGGGACAGATCATGAAAATCAATCCCGTAACAATACATGATGCTGCGAACAAATGGGTGGAGGGGAAACCCGAGCCCGCGTACAAAATGAGGAAGAAACACGACCCTTTCGTGGGGCTCTGGAGTGGGGATGATCCGTTCCGCCGTCGGGAGGCGGTGGCCGATTTTCTTGGTCGGGTACCCGGACTATCGGAGCTTTTTGATATCCTTCTCCTGGACGGTAGAGGCCATCCATTTGCCTCATGCTCCGGATCTGGACATCTTCAGAGAACCTCTCTTCGGTGGAGAAGACGAGCGCTTGGGCGATAGGGTTCGAGTAAAGGGGAATGGACGAGCGGAAGGGAAAGGCGTGGGTAAAGAGGAAGAGACCTTATCTCTTTATGGAGGCGATAAAAGCTTTTGCGCCTCCCCACTTGCCTAGCGGAACCCACACATTCCCTACTCGCCGCGATTGACGGTGCGATTGGGCTACCCGTGCCCGTATTAATGAAAACTCCGCGATAAGGGGAACACGATCTCTGCTTCGACGAGACGTGCCCGGAAAACCACCTCACAATACGTGCAGTGGTTGGTTGTGGAAAGACGGTTCAATACTGACTCGACCATGGTGCTATGTCATGTTATCTAAAGATGTCAGCAGGTTATATTTGTGGAATATCATTCTCCCCGTGATGGCATGTGATGATCGTCTTGCAGATCCGAACACGATTTAAGTGTTCGGGGTTTACTTTGGAGTATTCAGAGATGGAACCCGTTTGCAATGCAGAAGACAATCTACGCGCCAAACTCATCGTAATTGAAGTCTGGTTTAGGGGCTACTGAGGGAGTCCTGGATTAGGGGGTATCCGGACAGCCGAACTATATACTTTGATCGGACTGTTGGACCGTGAAGATACAAGACTCAAGATTTCATCCCGTGTCCGGATGGGACTCTCCTTTGCGTGGAAGACAAGCTTGGTGATCCGAATAATAGATTTCTTTCTTTGTAACCGACTCTGTGTAAACCCTAGCCCCCTCTGGTGCCTATATAAACAGGAGGGTGTAGTCCTTAGAGGGAGAATCATAATCATCATAAGCTAGCTTCTAGGGTTTAGCCTCTACAATCTCGTGGTAGATCAACTCTTGTAATACTCATATCATCAAGATCAATCAAGCAGGAAGTAGGGTTTTACCTCCATCGAGAGGGCCCGAACCTGGGTAAAACATCGTGTCTCTTGCCTCCTGTTACCATTAGCCTTAGACGCACAGATCGGGACCCCCTACCCGAGATCCGCCGGTTTTGACACCGACACATGGCACTATAGATATGCATGTTAATTAGTAACTAGCAAAAAGCCCGTGCGTTGCAACGGGAGAAAAAATTGATGGACCAATTAAAGGAAAAATAATTTGGATGCTAGTTTGGAGCATGAGATATGATGTCTACTTTGGGTGAACAACACTAAATTCAGATTATTAGTTCATTTAAAGAACTTAATATAGAATAGAAAAAAATGTCAACAAATCGATGAAACCAAGGAAAGTCATATAATAGAAAAAAGGAATGAACTAATTTATTAGACACTAACATCAGATTTAGACAAGACAGCAAACAGTTATCAATCACTACATGTTCTAGTGAGTCATGACTATCTCCAACAGAGAACGAATTTGAGAAATCTGAATAATTGTTACACATAATGATTTTATTGGCACATATAAAAAACCAATGGTGCTATCAAAGTCTTCTTGGTTAGGATTATCCTATACATTTTCCTTCATTCATGATTGTAGTGAACATAAAAAAGACCAGTTCTATAATCAGTTGAACATTACATCAATAACAGAGATAAACAATTCCTTGAGTCACCTTTGAGATGGAATCGTTAACAAATAAATAAACGATTGAATTATTTTCCAAGAATATAATATCGTAGAATACAACATTAGTGCAGAACTGTAGCAGTTGTGAACGCACTTACCAGCTCTTGTCGCGATTTCTGGTCATCCTGAACAATAGACATTTTCTGCTCTGTTAGCTTGAAAATTAAGGAGGTTACTTAGAAAGAATAATTATCGATGACAATGCATTTATCAAAACATAAAACTCAAAAAGCATTTGAGATATAGACTGGCAACTAAGAAACCATGTGTTTTAGTTTATTGTGCCAGATACCTTTTACAAAGGCAAAACATACATATTGTAGCTATACCATCATGAACACATTATTGTTCATGTTTTTGCTACAATTCACCCTATTCAGTTCAAGAAATAGGTAAAGCCATGTAAATTGCAAATCCATCTTGTCCGAGGGCTAATCAGGAATCCTAGAGATACCAAATTTTGTTATTGAAATCGAAGTACAGTAGTGGTCAAAAATATTGGGATAAGATTTCTATTCAAAATTGATGTGTATGGTTTTCATTAAAAGATTGAACCCTGCTAGAATGAATAAAAATCCCAGGAAATTCATTCTATATCCAATCCTCCCTCACATGGATGAAGCCCAAGGTCAGAACTTTCCTCTCAGCATCAATGAAATTAGAATTCATTGCTGCATGCCTATGGCTCAAACCCAAGAATAGCCATGCATCCAAATTGAAGAATAACCATGAAATCAACAATGCAACACACTCATCAACAAATTTATTCAGAAAACTGGTTGCATGACCTTCATTCAAAATTCGCAAACACCAATATTAAGATCAAGGTTCCTAAGGTTCACAGCTTCAGATAGACATCACTTATCTAGCAAAGTAGTAGAAACTAACAACAGAAGAAAAAGCAAACAAAATTGATGGATGGATGATCATGCCTGGCTATCAATTTTCCTTACGCTATAGCATCCAACTCATGAGTGGCGTTAGCATCCTAATATACGTGATATACTGAACTGTGAAGAAACTATAAATGTATAGTCGATGAGGATCACTTGCATGATTTGTGGCGAGAAAGTTTTTGTACTACCGAGAGAGGTAGAACTGCCTCATGGACCTGCAATTGAAAAGCACGTAGGTGTATCAGGTAACAACTCTTAACCAAACTGGAAAAAATAAATTCTAAATACAATCTGTACAATGCCTTGCAATGTCATAATCATCGTTTAAACTGCATACACATTATCTATACAAAAAAGAACTGGAACAAAAATTAAAATCTGAAACAAAATTCAAAACGAAACCTCTGTATAACATGCAATGAATAATTTATAAAGCAAGATCTAGCAAGCAATCTAGCTATACACATACAGAGTTTAACATCAAGTGGTTGAGTTAGGAAGATCTAGCAAGCAATCTAGTCCTTGCACCTGAGCTGGGAAGAAAATAAAAAGAAAATTACATGAACACAATCGACTCCCTTGTTAGACCATCGGTGGCAGTACCAAAAGAAACCCATGTCTACTTATTGGTGCCACCGGGGAAGACTGGGGCTGGTTGGGAAGGGGAAGGAGAATAGGGCGGCGGTGGCGGCGGGGTGGGCGGCGGAGGCAGCGGAGTCGGGGTCGGGGGCGGCGGCGGCGGCGGCGACGCTGGATAGAAGCCGGAGCGAAAGACCGACAATGTCATACGCCATGCGTGTTCAGGTACGTTCAGGCAATGCGTTTTTGTTTTAGGCCAAGGTCGTGCCATTCTTCTACAGCCCATGGCCCAACACAATGCACAAGCCGTTCGGAATTATACTCCCTCCGTTCGGAATTACTCGTCGCAGAAATGGATGTATCTAAAAAAAAATAATTATAAATATTACCACCTCGGATAGCAAAAATAATACTATAGGTGAAAAAACTGAAAGCGTAAATTCATAAGAAGAAGCGTATTGTGACGGTGAACCCGGAGACTCAATCCATGCTTTATCTTTCCCTAATCTTTCCCTAATAATAATAAAGCACGGATTGACTCCGTGGATTCACCATCACAATACGCTTTCTTCTCATATCATAATACGCTTTTACGATTTGTATATACAAAATTGTAATATAAACAAGGTGGTACTAATTCGGGATCTGCACGTCTTTGTGGAAGTTTTCATACATCGTTGGAGAAGCCCAGTATTGTCCCAACGAAGCCCAGTATGCCTCAACCGGTTAGCCCAGTGTACAAGCTGTTTGGATCAAATTCACGACCTTCTCTCCTATCCCACATCGCCCCTTTAGATATAACCGAACCAGTTCATATATCTAAGTTGTCTAGAGGATCAAACAAGGGATACCGAAGAGAAGGAAGCGAAGAAGAACTAACCCAACGCAAACGAAGGCCATGCGGGGGATGGGAGAGGGAAAGGAAGGCACCGAGGGCGGCGGCGCTGGTGCTCCTCCGGCGACGAGTCGGACTCCGTCGAGACGAGCTGACAGCTAGGCGCTCGGGCGCGACCGCGTCGTTGCCTGACGAAGAACATGAGGGCCATGCGGGGGTGGAAGAGGAAAGGAAGGCACAGAGGGCGGCGACGCGATGGAGGCGACAGGCCATGCAGGGAGGAAGGGAAGGCCATTGGCGGCTTGGCGCACGGAGTGGAGAGCGGGGGAGCGATGTCCCATGGCGCGCGGGTGTGTAGCCCATGGCATGTGGCCGATGGAGCGGCCGATCCAATGGCAATGGAGCTGGGGGAGGTGCTACCGGCGGCGGTGGGCACAGGTGGGCCAGCGGCGGCGTGATCCAGGGCCCAGGGGTCGTGGGAGTGGGAAGAAAATGACAGTCAAACCTGCGAGCGACCAGTCCAGTCCATATCCGGCTGGAGCTTTTAGGTGATAGCGGAACTTTTTAAATTTTAATTACGGACCCATACAAATCTCTGAGTTTACACGGACATGTTAGCGTGTACCGTTGGTTCTCCGAACTAGGCGAATGGTAGTTTTATTTTAAGACAATATAGATGCATGCATTCAGAGCATCGTTTTGATTTACGAAGTTACCATAGAATCTTAAGATTAACGAACTCATCATAGATGGCTCATAGTTGTCGGAAATATCTCCTTTCACTGAATGCGCATCACCGAAAATCCCACTGAATTTTACGTCGTAAATTTCGAACTAACGCCCCAAAGAATCCTGTTGTTACTCACAAAAAAAAATCTTGTTGTTAATTGATCCATCATTTTCATCATCATCAAACTTATCATCCATATGTATAGCCTGATTAATGATAATTGGCGTTTGCTTCGCAGCGAAGCACCTCAACTTTTTTCTCCCGTTGCAACGCACGGGCATGTTTGCTAGTCTTTCCCTAATAATAAAGCACGGATTGACTCCGTGGGTTCACCGTCACAATACGCTTTCTTCTCATATCATAATACGCTTTTACGATTTGTATATACAAAATTGTAATATAAACGAGGTGGTACTAATTCGGGATCTGCACGTCTTTGTGGAAGTTTTCATACATTGTTGGAGAAGCCCAGTATTGTCCCAACGAAGCCCAGTATGCCTCAACCGGTTAGCCCAGTGTACAAGCTGTTTGGATCAAATTCACGACCTTCTCTCCTATCCCACATCGCCCCTTTAGATATAACCGAACCAGTTCATATATCTAAGTTGTCTAGAGGATCAAACAAGGGATACCGAAGAGAAGGAAGCGAAGAAGAACTAATCCAACGCAAACGAAGGCCATGCAGGGGATGGGAGAGGGAAAGGAAGGCACCGAGGGCGGCGGCGCTGGTGCTCCTCCGGCGACAAGTCGGACTCCGTCGAGACGAGCTGACAGCTAGGCGCTCGGGCGCGACCGCGTCGTTGCCTGACGAAGAACACGAGGGCCATGCGGGGGTGGAAGAGGAAAGGAAGGCACAGAGGGCGGCGACGCGATGGAGGCGGCAGGCCATGCGGGGAGGGAGGGAAGGCCATTGGCGGCTTGGCGCATGGGAGTGGAGAGCGGGGGAGCGACGTCCCATGGCGCGCGGGTGTGTAGCCCATGGCATGTGGCCGATGGAGCGGCCGATCCAATGGCAATGGAGCTGGGGGGAGGTGCTACTGGCGGCGGTGGGCATAGGTGGGCCAGCGGCGGCGCGATCCAGGGCCCAGGGGTCATGGGAGTGGGAAGAAAATGACAGTCAAACCTGCGAGCGACCAGTCCATATCCGGCTGGAGCTTTTAGGTGATAGCGGAACTTTTCTATTTTTAATTACGAACCCATACAAATCTCTGAGTTTACACGGACATGTTAGCGTGTGCCACCAAGGACATGTTAGCCATGTTTGCTAGTCTTTCTCTAATAATAAAGTACGGATTGATTCCGTGGGTTCACCGTCACAATGCGCTTTCTTTTTATGTCATAATACTTTCTTTCTGTCCGTTTTTCTTGATTTGATATTTTTTTTAATATCCAAGGTGGTACTATCTATTTCTTCACATCGCGTTTATCTATATGCATCCGTACGTGCACTAATATTTTCCGTCTGCGCTTTTGCTCGGGCCTTGCCTTGCGGTCGTTTTCGTGGCTGATGCATTGCCACTTGGGCCTTAGCCCGTCTGCCTGAGATGTTCCAGCGAGTGTTTCTGTAATAAAAAGTACTAGAAGATTATGGTTAATAGATAGTCCGACATCGTTTACTTGTAGACAGTCCCACCAGTTTAAATGTGTTTCTAAGTTGACGACAACAAGTAGCATCAAAGGAGTTGGTCAAAGATGGAATTAATCGAGCGGGAGATGCTACCTCAAGAATCAAAGGAATTTAAATGAAGAAAAAGAATAGAGGGAACTCAGGCCATCTCATGGAGAGAGCAGCCTTGTGGATAAGGGCCAGGAAGGAGGTAGCTCTGTCGGTGCTTTTTTGGATGTGAGAAAGATGAATGGATGAAGCTAACTAGCGGTGGAGGTACATGTAGGCTAGGCCCCAACATTGTTTTTGTGAGCCGGTTATTAATATTTCTTACGTTCGGGTCAACACTTAAAAGTGTAAAGATATTGGGAATGAAATATAATCTTCCAAATCAAACAAATCTTCCATTAAAAAAACTACATAATCAAAATCGTTAAAATTCATTTCGCAAAAGAATTATTAGAATTCAAATCTTTTGATAATTTGATAAAATACTTTAAATGGATTATTAAACTCTTCAAGAGTATGTAAGGGCATCTCCAACGCCGACTCACAAAAAGCCCGCAATCATCCAGACCTCATGGTCCGGACATGTTTTGTCATCAAATGCCGGTCTGTGTTGGCCCGTCGACTGGGCCGAACTTAATTCCTCCCGCAATCAAAAAACCAACTAGGGGCTTTGCGGGCGTCCGGACATCTGCCACCCTCGATTCTATCTGCCATGGCCCACCCAATCCCCAGCCCCCCTTTCCCACATCCTTCATGCCCGAAGTGGTCAGCGCCGCTCCAGAGCACAACGCTGCATTTATGCCTGCTCAGAGCGACGCGACCTCTCACTGGCACTCTCGCATTGAAAGTGGCACCTCCCAAGAGGGCCGCTCGCGCTGTTTCCTGGTGCACGCGACAACTCCATGTTCAAATGACATGTCATCATTCCGCCTCCCTACATTAAACATGTGCGGTTGTCTGAGAACCTACTCCCACGCCACATGTTCGTTTGTCTATTGCCCACCATTAACCACCTTGTCAATTGCCCTGCCATCTGCCGATTATGTAAACTCCAGCCCCGGCCATAGCCGCATCCATCCTCCTCGCTGCACAAGGACTGGCATGGCCGTGGTGCGGCGACCAGAAGAATGAAATGCCACCATTATTTTTGGCTGGCAGGCAGACAGAGGCATGCGCTGCAGACATCCCATTGGAAGATGTTCGGAAATTTATCAATAGTTCGTGTATTAAAGAAGTTAATGAAATTGACCAAATTTTGCCAATTCAAATCGTATGAAAAATATCCTAAAAATTCAAAAAATGTTTTATTCATTCATAAAAATATCCGTTGATTCAAAAAAAGATCATGCATTACCAAAAATGTTTGTTAATTCAAAAAAAATGTTCATGAACTTAAAAAAATTGTTCCACTAATTTCCAAACAATGTTCGTCTATTCTAGAAATCTTCTCCGATTCAAGAAAAGTGTTAAAAGAATGTTCAGAATTTTTAAATAACTTTACAAATAGTATAAAATGTTCATGAATTCAAAGAGTTCTTGATTTAAAAAAAAATCAAAAATTTGTAAAAGTGTTCATGAATTTGAAATATGTTCACGAGTTTCAAAAAATGTTCATGATTTCACGAAATTGAGATTGATAAGGAATCTCGGTGACACAGCAAAATGTGATTATGGCTATTGGAGATAAAAAAATTTCTCCCGTTGCAACGCACGGGCCCTTTTGCTAGTAATAATAAAGCACGGATTGACTTCTTGGGTTCACCGTCACAATACGCTTTTTCACATGATTTTACGCTTTCAGTTTGGATTTAAAACATATACACGAAGTGAGGTGGTAAAATTTGGGGGAATCGCGTCGTGGCCCCTGTCCAGGCTGCGCTGGCTTGCGCACTGATGGGCCACATTGGGCCGCAGCGTCGGCCTGCCCGGAACTGCCACGAACACAGATTGAAAATCAGGTAGCTCACGGTGGAAACAGAAAACTAGGGTAACCCCCGACTAAGTTTTTTTACCGGTGCTGGTAGCTACCAGTGAAGTCTCAACCAATCAAATGCTTCCAGCTAACTTTGTGTGGGCCAACTATCCAATGATATAGTGTTGTATTTAGTTAGTATCTGGTTCATTAGGTCAAATCAATGTCAGACCCAACCATACTATGCATCTTTTATGCCTAGCCATGCATGCATGTTGTCAGACCACTCCACACATAAAAAGGCAAACATTTTATTTATCTTGGAAGATATTAATTCATAGATATCTTTTGAATAAAAGTGTCATTTTAAAATATTTTTATATGTTTGAATTCCTGACGACGTCATCTTTAAAATAAGATCAAAAGTGAATACATTTCGAACGAGTTGAAAATTCTTGCAACATATTTCACTCATTTGTAATAAAAATATCACTCATTTCTTAAAAAATGATTTAACTTGTTTATTTCACCCATTTCAAAATACTTATTTCAGTCATTCCGAAACACATATTTCAATCATTTGACAAAATCTGTTTCACTCATTTCAAAAAACGGATTTCACTATGTTCAATTCAAAGATAGTGTTCACTAAATTGAGATGTGAAACTTGTTATTTGAATACATTTCAAACGAGTTTTAAATTGTTGCAACATATTTCACTCATTTCTTAAAAAATGATTTAACTTGTTTATTTCACTGATTTCAAAATACTTATTTCAGTCATTTCAAAACACATATTTCTATAATTTGAAATAATTTGTTTCACTCATTTCAAAAAACGGATTTCACTTCTTTCAATTCAAAGACAACGTTCACTCGATTGAGATGTGAAACTTGTTATGTGAATACATTTCGAACGAGTTTAAAATTCTTGCAACATATTTCACTCATTTCTAATAAACAAAATTCACTCATTTCTTAAAAAATGATTTAACTTGTTTATTTCACCCATTTCAAAATACTTATCTCAGTTATTTCAAAAAAGGTATTTCAATCGTTTGGAAAAATTGGTTTCACTCATTTCCAAAAACGGATTTCACTCCTTTCAATTCAAAGACAGTTTACTCAATTGAGATGTGAAACTTGTTATTTGAATACATTTCGGACGAGTTTAAAATTCTTGCAACATATTTCACTCATTTCAAAAAGTGATTTCATTCATTTTAACAAACATGTTTCACTCATTCAAAACACTGGGTTCACTCATTCCAAAAGGTATGTTTCGTTGTGTTCAAAAAACAGATTCCGCTCATTCGGAAAACTTAGTTCACTCGTTTCAAAAGTTGGATATAACTTATTTCGACAAAATGATTTTACTCAATTTAACACACAGCTGATTTCAAGTCTTTTACGAAACATATTTCAATTATATTTTTGCTATTTCACGAATTTCAGAGATCACAAAAATATCAATTTCACATATTTACACATCATGTTTCAGATATTATTTCAATATTTCATTAGAATTTTAGCATATTTCAGATATTATTTGACCTATTTCAGTAGTTTTAGCATGTTTTTAGGATGTTTTCACTCAATTTTAGCATGTTTTGAATGTGCGAAATCAATTTTAGCTGACTGAAATAACCATTAAACATATTTGAAATAAAAATCACTAGAATTCTCTTCACATATTTGAAAATATATTAGGTTCATATATTTGAAAATTCTATTTCACATAGTGAAACAAGTATAAAATATATTCAAAATTGGTCTTGTTCTAAAGTTCTTGCCATCAGAATTACAAATATATATAAAAATTAGAAAACGAAGTTATAGTTTAAAAGATATGATTGATTGAAATTGTCAAAGAGAAAATAAAAGGCATGGAGTTATTGAGACGGAGAGGAGATATAATGAATGCACCTGCATGGGAACTAGCATAGCTTTTTATGACAAAAACTGACATAAGTACACATGTGGGCCTCTTGCTTGTACAAGTCAGAGATGTATTGCATAGTATTCAAATCAAAAAATGAATTTTACTATTATGCGGAGCAGGGCGGCACGAATCTCAGTATGCAAACGAGCGATGGATTGCTTGCCGGTACATACCACCACCGGTAAAAAGAGCTTTGCGGGGTAACCCCACGGTGCTTCCTCTCCTCATCTCTCTTTCTCTCCCGATCTCTCTTTCTCCTTCTAGCGCCGTCACTTCCCGTCGTTGCCATGCGCCTCCGGGGCCGCTGCCATGTCAATCAAGTGGCCGAGCTCTCCGATCGTTGAAGTCGGGCGCCACTTCTATAATCGGATCGATGGAGATTACGAGCAGCACGATGGTGAAGCTGGCGTACAGCACGCCACACCCGCTCGTCGGCGAGAAGGTGCCGCTGACCGTCTTCGACCGCGCCGCCCTGGACATCTTCGTCCCCATCGTACTCACCTACCCCGCGCCGGCGCCGCCCAACAAGGCGCCGAGGGAGGGGCTCCTCAAGGCCGTCGCGCCATACCCTGGCGGGGCGCCTCGCCCTCGACGACGACGGCCGGCGCTTCCTCCACGTCAACAACAAGGGCGTGCTCCTGATCGAGGCCACCGTCCCGGTCGACCTGGCGGACGTGCTCGTCGATGGCCGCATGGCCACTGGCGTCGAGGACCTCTACCCTATGTTACCAGAGGTATTGCTCGCTTGATTTTGCTTCTATCACAGACTCACACCACATCCATGCACATCGTGCATGCATGTACAAGTGCTTACATTTTGTTTTTCATATACAGGAAAACATCAGGGCGGCGCTGCTGCAGATCCAGCTGAACAGGTACAAGTGTGGTGGTCTCGTGGTCGGCATAAGCTGCCACCACCACACTGCCTGTAGAGAATGATTTGGTGCATCGATAATTGATTGACCGTGCACTAGGCACATATATATAGGTACAAGGGGTGCGATCGGTATCTTGTCTCCCAAGATACACGTACATACAGAGGGAGACAGATACTACAGGTACTGCATACAGAACCCAGACCTACGTACATGTACATATGTTCAACACCCCCCCCCCCCCGCAGTCGAAGCGTCGCCGGTGACGCAAAGACTGGACCGAAACCCCTCGAACGTCGAGGTAGGTAGCCCCTTCGTCATCACATCGGCGAACTACTGATCGGTGGGCACATGGTGAACACGAACACGACCAAGTGCGACATGCTCCCGGACGAAGTGGATGTCAAGCTCGATGTGCTTCGTCCGTCAGTGATGGACAGGGTTGGCAGCGAGGTACACCGCGGAGACGTTGTCACAGTAGACGAGCGTCGCCTTGGTGACCTCACATAGCAACTCCTGGAGTAGCTGTCGTAGCCAAGAACACTCCGCGACGGCGTTGGCCACGACCCGATACTCGGCCTCGGCGCTCGATCGTGAGACCGTGGGTTGTCGTTTAGACGACCACGAAATCAGAGAGGGCCCGAGGTAGACGCAATAGCCGGAGGTGGAGCGTCGAGTGTCGGGACACCCAGCCCAGTCGGCGTCGGAGTAGGCGACAAGGCTGGTGTCTGGCGAGGCCGTCAGGGTGAGACCCATGGCTGTGGTGCCACGTATGTACCGAAGTATACGTTTCACGAGAGCCCAATGGGTGTCACGAGGAGCGTGCTGTTGGAAATATGCCCTAGATGCAATAATAAAAGTGTTATTATTATATTTCCTTGTTCATGATAATTGTCTTTTATTCATGCTATAACTGTATTATCCGGAAATCGTAATACACGTGTGAATACATAGACCACAATATGTCCCTAGTGAGCCTCTAGTTGACTAGCTCGTTGTGATCAACAGATAGTCATGGTTTCCTGGCTATGGACATTGGATGTCGTTGATAACGGGATCACATCATTAGGAGAATGATGTGATGGACAAGACCCAATCCTGAGCATAGCACAAAGATCGTGTAGTTCGTTTGCTAGAGCTTTGCCAATGTCAAGTATCTCTTCCTTTGACCATGAGAGCGTGTAACTCCTGGATACCGTAGGAGTGCTTTGGGTGTATCAAACGTCACAACGTAACTGGGTGACTATAAAGGTGCACTACAGGTATCTCCGAAAGTATCTATTGTTTTATGCGGATCGAGACTGGGATTTGTCACTCCGTGTAAACGGAGAGGTATCTCTGGGCCCACTCGGTAGGACATCATCATATGCGCAATGTGACCAAGGAGTTGATCACGGGATGATGTGTTACGGAATGAGTAAAGTGACTTGCCGGTAACGAGATTGAACAAGGTATTGGATACCGATGATCGAGTCTCGGGCAAGTAACATACCGATAGACAAAGGGAATTGAATACGGGATTGATTAAGTCCTTGACATCGTGGTTCATCCGATGAGATCATCGTGGAACATGTGGGAGCCATCATGGGTATCCAGATCCTGCTGTTGGTTATTGACCGGAGAACGTCTCGGTCATGTCTGCATGTCTCCCGAACCCGTAGGGTCTACACACTTAAGGTTTGATGACGCTAGGGTTATAAAGGAAGTTTGTATGTGGTTACCAAATGTTGTTCGGAGTCTCGGATGAGATCTCGGACGTCACGAGGAGTTCCGGAATGGTCCGGAGGTAAAGATTTATATATGGGAAGTCCTATTTTGGCCACCGGAAAATGTTCGGGATTTTTCGGTATTGTACCGGGAAGGTTCTAGAAGGTTCCGGAGTGGGGCCCACCTGCATGGGGGACCCACATGAACGTGGGTAGTGGGGGCAAGGCCCCACACCCCTGGTCAAGGCGCACCAAGATCCCCCCTTAGAAGGAATAAGATCATATCCCGAAGGGATAAGATCAAGATCCCTAAAAAGGGGGGATAACAATCGGTGGGGAAGGAAATGATGGGATTTCTTTCCTCCCACCTTGGCCAACGCCCCAATGGACTTGGAGGGCAAGAAACCAGCCCCTCCACCCCTATATATAGTGGGTAGACGCATGGGAGCTCAAGACGAAGTTCTGGCGCAGCCCTCCCCCTCTCCCAAGTCGTCCTCCTCTCCCGTGGTGCTTGGCGAAGCCCTGCTGGATTGCCACGCTCCTCCATCACCACCACGCCGTTGTGCTACTTTTGGATGGAGTCTTCCTCAACCTCTCCCTCTCTCCTTGCTGGATCAAGGCATGGGAGACGTCACCGGGCTGTACGTGTGTTGAACGCGGAGGTGCCGTGCGTTCGGCACTTGATCATCGATGATTTGAATCACGACGAGTACGACTCCTTCAACCCCGTTCTCTTGAACGCTTCCGCTTAGCGATCTACAAGGGTATGTAGATGCACTCTCCTTCTACTCGTAGCTGGTTTCTCCATAGATAGATCTTGGTGACACGTAGGAAAATTTTGAATTTCTGCTACGTTCCCCAACAGTGGCATCATGAGCTAGGTCTATTGCGTAGATTCTTTGCACGAGTAGAACACAAAGTAGTTGTGGGCGTTGATGCTGTTCAATATGCTTACCGTTACTAGTCCAATCTTGTTTCGACGGTATTGTGGGATGAAGCGGCCCGGACCGACCTTACACGTACTCTTACGTGAGACAGGTTCCACCGATTGACATGCACTTGGTGCATAAGGTGGCTAGCGGGTGCCAGTCTCTCCCACTTTAGTCGGAACGGATTCGATGTAAAGGGTCCTTATGAAGGGTAAATAGCAATTGACATATCACGTTGTGGTTTTGCGTAGGTAAGAAACGTTCTTGCTAGAAACCCATAGCAGCCACGTAAAACATGCAAACAACAATTAGAGGACGTCTAACTTGTTTTTGCAGGGTATGCTTTGTGATGTGATATGGCCAAGAAGAATGTGATGAATGATATGTGATGTATGAGATTGATCATGTTCTTGTAATAGGAATCACGACTTGCATGTCGAAGAGTATGACAACCGGCAGGAGCCATAGGAGTTGTCTTTATTTATTGTATGACCTGCGTGTCATTGAAGAACGCCATGTAAACTACTTTACTTTATTGCTAAACGCGTTAGTCATAGAAGTAGAAGTAGTCGTTGGCGTGACAACTTCATGAAGACACGATGATGGAGATCATGATGATGGAGATCATGGTGTCATGCCGGTGACAAGATGATCATGGAGCCCCGAAGATGAAGATCAAAGGAGCTATATGATATTGGCCATATCATGTCACTACTCTATTTGATTGCATGTGATGTTTATCATGTTTATGCATCTTGTTTACTTAGGACGACGGTAGTAAATAAGATGATCCCTTACAAAATTTCAAGAAGTGTTCTCCCCTAACTGTGCACCGTTGCTACAGTTCGTCGCTTCTAAGCACCACGTGATGATCGGGTGTGATGGATTCTTACGTTCACATACAACGGGTGTAAGACAGTTTTACACAGCGAAAACACTTAGGGTTAACTTGACGAGCCTAGCATGTACAGACATGGCCTCGGAACACGGAGACCGAAAGGTCGAGCATGAGTCATATAGTAGATTCGATCAACATGAAGATGTTCACCGATGATGACTAGTCCGTCTCACGTGATGATCGGACACGGCCTAGTTGACTCGGATCATGTAATCACTTATATGACCAGAGGGATGTCTATCTGAGTGGGAGTTCATAAGATGAACTTAATTATCCTGAACATAGTCAAAAGACCTTTTGCAAATTATGTCGTAGCTCGCGCTTTAGTTCTACTGTTTTAGATATGTTCCTAGAGAAAATATAGTTGAAAGTTGATAGTAGCGATTATGCGAACAATAGAAAGCTTATGTCCTTAATGCACTGCTCAGTGTGCTGAACCCCAAACGTCGTTTGTGGATGTTTCAAACATCGAACATACACGTTTTGATAACGACGTGATAGTTCAGTTAAATGGTTTAAGTAGAGGCACCAAAGACGTTTTCGAAACATCGCGGAACATATGAGATGGTTCGAGGGCTGAAATTGGGATTTCAGGCTCGTGCTCACGTCAAGAGGTATAAGACCTCCGACGATTCTCTTAGCCTGCAAACTAAGGGAGAAAATCTCAATCGTTGAGCTTGTGCTCAGATTGTCTGAGTGCAACAATCACTTGAATTGAGTGGGAGTTGATCTTCCAAATGAGATAGTGATGTTTCTCCAAAGTCATTGCCACCGAGCTGCTAGAGCTTCGTGATGAACTATAACATATCAGGGATAAATAAGATGATCCTTGAGGTATTCACGATGTTTGACACCGCGAAAGTAGAAATAAGAAGGAGCATCAATTGTTGATGGTTGGTGAAACCACTAGTTTCAAGAAAGGCAAGGGCAAGAAGGGATACTTCATGAAACGGCAAATCAGCTGCTGCTCCAGTGAAGAAACCCAAGGTTGAACCCAAACCCGAGACTAAGTGCTTCTGTAATAAGGGGAACAGCCACTGGAGCAGAATTACCCTAGATACTTGGTAGATGAGAAGGCTGGCAAAGTCGATAGAAGTATATTGGATATACATTATATTAATGTGTACTTTACTAGTACTCCTAGTAGCACCAGGGTATTAAGATACCGGTTCGGTTGCTAAGTGTTAGTAACTCGAAATAAAAGCTACGGAATAAAAGGAGACTAGCTAAAGGTGAGCTGACGATATGTGTTGGAAGTGTTTCCAAGTTTGATGTGATCAAACATCGCACGCTCCCTCTACCATCAAGATTAGTATTAAACCTGAGTAAGTGCTCTTGCACCTAAAGGAATGGTTTATTGAATCTCGATCGTAGGAATACACATTTTCATGCCAAAAGATATAAGATAGTAATGATAGTACCACTTACTTGTGGCACTGCCATGTAAGTCATATTGGTATAAGAACGCATGAAGAATCTCCATGTTAATGAATCTTTGGACTCACTCATTTTTGAAAAGTTTGAGACATGCGAACCATGTCTATTGGTGTATACGCATGAAGAAACTCCATGCAGATGGATTGTTTGGACTCACTTGATTTTGAATCACTTGAGATATGCAAATCATACCACATGGGTAAGATGACTGAAAAGCCTCGTTTTCAGTAAGATGGAACAAGATAGCAACTTGTTGGAAGTAACACATTTTGATGTGTGCAGTCCAATGAGTGCTGAGGCATGCAGTGAATATCGTTATGTTCTTACTTCACAGATGATTCAAGTAGATGTTGAGAATATTTACTTGATGAAACACAAGTCTGAATTATTGAATGGTTCAAGTAATTTCAGAGTGAAGTAGAAGATCATTGTGACAAGAGGATAAAATGTCTATGATATGATCATAGAGATGAATATCTGAGTTACGAGTTTTGGCACACAATTAACACATTGTGGAAATTGTTTCACAATTAATACCGCCTGGAACACCATAGTGTGATGGTGTGTCCGAACATCATAGTTGCACCCTATTGGATATGGTGCGTACCATGATGTCTCTTATCGAATTACCACTATCGTTCATGGGTTAGGCATTAGAGACAACCGCACTCACTATAACAGGGTACCACGTAATTCCGTTGAGGCGACACCGTTTGGAGAAACCTAAGTTGTCGTTTCTTAAAAGTTTGGGGCTGCGACGCTTATGTGAAAAAGTTTCAGGTTGATAAGCTCGAACCCAAAGCGGATAAAATGCATCTGCATAGGACACCCAAAACAGTTGGGTATACCTCCTATCTCAGATCCGAAAGCAATAAGGGATTGTTTCTAGAATCAGGTACTTTCTCGAGGAAAAGTTTCTCTCGAAAGAATTGAGTGGGAGGATGGTGGAGACTTGATGAGGTTATTGAACCGTCTCTTCAACTAGTGTGTGGCAGGGCACAGGAAGTTGTTCCTGTGGCACCTACACCAATTGAAGTGGAAGCTTATGATATTGATCATGAAACTTCGGATCAAGTCACTACCAAACCTCGTGGGATGACAAGGATGCGTACTACTCCAGAGTGGTACGTAATCCTGTCTTGAAGGTCATGTTGCTAGACAACAATGAACCTACGAGCTATGGAGAAGTGATGGTGGGCCCGAATTCCGACAAATGGTTAGAAGCCATGAAACCCGAGATAGTATCCATATATCAGAACAAAGCATGGACTTTGATGGACTTGCCCGATGATCGGCAATCCATTGAGATAAATGGATCTTTTAAGAAGAACACGGACGTGGATGGTAATGTCACCATCTATGAAGCTCGACTTGTGGCGAAGTGTTTTCCGACAAGTTCAAGGAGTTGACTACAATGAGATTTTCTCACTCGTAGCGATGCTTAAAGTCCGTCGGAATCATGTTAGCATTAGCTGCATTTATGAAATCTGGCAGATGGATGTCAAGACAAGTTTCCTTACCAGTTTTCATAAGGAAAGGTTGTATGCAATACAATCAGAAAAGTTTTGTCGATCCTAAGGATGCTAAAAGGTATGCTAGCTCCAGCGATCCTTCTAAGGACTGGAGTAAGCATCTCGGAGTTGGAATGTACGCTTTGATGAGATGATCAAAGATTTTGGATTTATACAAAGTTTATGAGAAACTTGTATTTCCAAAGAAGTGAGTGGGAGCACTATAGAATTTCTGATGAGTATATGTTGTTGACATATTGATGATCAGAGATGATGTAGAATTTCTAGAAAGCATATAGGGTTATTTGAAAGGTGTTTTTCAATAGAAAACCTGGATTAAGCTACTTGAACATTGAGCATCAAGATCTATAAGGATAGATCAAAATGCTTAATAATACTTTCAAATGAGCACATACCTTGACATGATCTTGAAGGTGTTCAAGATGGATCAGTCAAAGAAGAAGTTCTTGCCTGAGTTGTAAGGTACGAAGTTAAGACTTAAATCTCAACCTCGGCAGAAAAGAGAGAAAGGACGAAGGTCGTCCCCTATGCTTAAGACATAGGCTCTACAGTATGCTATGCTGTGTACCGCACCTGAAGTGTGCCTTGCCATGAGTCAGTCAAGGGGTACAAGAGTGATCCAAAAATGGATCATAGGACAGCGGTCAAAGTTATCCTTAGTAACTAGCGGACTAAGGAATTTTTCTCGGTTATGGAGGTGGTAAAAGAGTTCGTCGTAAAGGGTTACGTCGATACAAGCTAAACACCTATCCGGATAGCTCTGAGTAGAGAGACCGGATACATATAATGGAGCAACAATTTAGAATAGCTCCAAGTAGAACAGTTATTTGGAATAGCTCCAAATAGAGCGTGGTAGCTTCATCTAGGAGATGACATAGAGATTTGTAAAGCACACACGGATCTGAAAGGTTCAGACCCGTTGACTAAAACCTCTCTCACAAGCAACATGATCAAACATAAAACTCATTGAGTGTTAATCACATAGTGATGTGAACTAGACTACTGACTCTAGTAAACTCTTGGGTATTAGTCACATGGCGATGTGACCTGTGAGTGTTAATCACATGGCGATGTGAACTAGATTATTGACTCTAGTGCAAGTGGGAGACTGTTGGAAATATGCCCTAGATGCAATAATAAAAGTGTTATTATTATATTTCCTTGTTCATGATAATTGTCTTTTATTCATGCTATAACTGTATTATCCGGAAATCATAATACACGTGTGAATACATAGACCACAATATGTCCCTAGTGAGCCTCTAGTTGACTAGCTCGTTGTGATCAACAGATAGTCATGGTTTCCTGGCTATGGACATTGGATGTCGTTGATAATGGGATCACATCATTAGGAGAATGATGTGATGGACAAGACCCAATCCTGAGCATAGCACAAAGATCGTGTAGTTCGTTTGCTAGAGCTTTGCCAATGTCAAGTATCTCTTCCTTTGACCATGAGAGCGTGTAACTCCTGGATACCGTAGGAGTGCTTTGGGTGTATCAAACGTCACAACGTAACTGGGTGACTATAAAGGTGCACTACAGGTATCTCCGAAAGTATCTATTGTTTTATGTGGATCGAGACTGGGATTTGTCACTCCGTGTAAACGGAGAGGTATCTCTGGGCCCACTCGGTAGGACATCATCATATGCGCAATGTGACCAAGGAGTTGATCACGGGATGATGTGTTACAGAACGAGTAAAGTGACTTGCCGGTAACGAGATTGAACAAGGTATTGGATACGGACGATCGAGTCTCGGGCAAGTAACATACCGATAGACAAAGGGAATTGAATACGGGATTGATTAAGTCCTTGACATCGTGGTTCATCCGATGAGATCATCGTGGAACATGTGGGAGCCATCATGGCTATCCAGATCCCGCTGTTGGTTATTGACCGGAGAACGTCTCGGTCATGTCTGCATGTCTTCCGAACCCGTAGGGTCTACACACTTAAGGTTCGATGACGCTAGGGTTATAAAGGAAGTTTGTATGTGGTTACCGAATGTTGTTCGGAGTCCCGAATGAGATCCCGGACGTCACGAGGAGTTCCGAAATGGTCCGGAGGTAAAGATTTATATATGGGAAGTCCTATTTTGGCCACCGGAAAATGTTCGGGATTTTTCGGTATTGTACCGGGAAGGTTCTAAAAGGTTCCGGAGTGGGGCCCACTTGCATGGGGGGACGCACATGAACGTGGGTAGTGGGGGCAAGGCCCCACACCCCTGGTCAAGGCGCACCAAGATCCCCCCTTAGAAGGAATAAGATCATATCCCGAAGGGATAAGATCAAGATCCCTAAAAAGGGGGGATAACAATCGGTGGGGAAGGAAATGATGGGATTTCTTTCCTCCCACCTTGGCCAACGCCCCAATGGACTTGGAGGGCAAGAAACCAGCCCCTCCACCCCTATATATAGTGGGTAGACGCATGGGAGCTCAAGACGAAGTTCTGGCGCAGCCCTCCCCCTCTCCCAAGTCGTCCTCCTCTCCCGTGGTGCTTGGCGAAGCCCTGCTGGATTGCCACGCTCCTCCATCACCACCACGCCGTTGTGCTACTTTTGGATGGAGTCTTCCTCAACCTCTCCCTCTCTCCTTGCTGGATCAAGGCATGGGAGACGTCACCGGGCTGTACGTGTGTTGAACGCGGAGGTGCCGTGCGTTCGGCACTTGATCATCGATGATTTGAATCACGACGAGTACGACTCCTTCAACCCCGTTCTCTTGAACGCTTCCGCTTAGCGATCTACAAGGGTATGTAGATGCACTCTCCTTCTACTCGTAGCTGGTTTCTCCATAGATAGATCTTGGTGACACGTAGGAAAATTTTGAATTTCTGCTACGTTCCCCAACAGTGGCATCATGAGCTAGGTCTATTGCGTAGATTCTTTGCACGAGTAGAACACAAAGTAGTTGTGGGCGTTGATGTTGTTCAATATGCTTACCGTTACTAGTCCAATCTTGTTTCGACGGTATTGTGGGATGAAGCGGTCCGGACCGACCTTACACGTACTCTTACGTGAGACAGGTTCCACCGATTGACATGCACTTGGTGCATAAGGTGGCTAGCGGGTGCCAGTCTCTCCCACTTTAGTCGGAACGGATTCGATGAAAAGGGTCCTTATGAAGGGTAAATAGCAATTGGCATATCACGTTGTGGTCTTGCGTAGGTAAGAAACGTTCTTGCTAGAAACCCATAGCAGCCACGTAAAACATGCAACAACAATTAGAGGACGTCTAACTTGTTTTTGCAGGGTATGCTATGTGATGTGATATGGCCAGAAGAATGTGATGAATGATATGTGATGTATGAGATTGATCATGTTCTTGTAATAGGATTCACGACTTGCATGTCGATGAGTATGACAACCGGCAGGAGCCATAGGAGTTGTTTTTATTTATTGTATGACCTGCGTGTCATTGAAGAACGCCATGTAAACTACTTTACTTTATTGCTAAACGCGTTAGTCATAGAAGTAGAAGTAGTCGTTGGCGTGACAACTTCATGAAGACACGATGATGGAGATCATGATGATGGAGATCATGGTGTCATGCCGGTGACAAGATGATCATGGAGCCCCGAAGATGAAGATCAAAGGAGCTATATGATATTGGCCATATCATGTCACTACTCTATTTGATTGCATGTGATGTTTATCATGTTTATGCATCTTGTTTACTTAGGACGACGGTAGTAAATAAGATGATCCCTTACAAAATTTCAAGAAGTGTTCTCCCCTAACTGTGCACCGTTGCTACAGTTCGTCGCTTCTAAGCACCACGTGATGATTGGGTGTGATGGATTCTTACGTTCACATACAACGGGTGTAAGACAGTTTTACACAGCGAAAACACTTAGGGTTAACTTGACGAGCCTAGCATGTACAGACATGGCCTCGGAACACGGAGACCGAAAGGTCGAGCATGAGTCGTATAGTAGATACGATCAACATGAAGATGTTCACCGATGATGACTAGTCCGTCTCACGTGATGATCGGACACGGCCTAGTTGACTCGGATCATGTAATCACTTAGATGACCAGAGGGATGTCTATCTGAGTGGGAGTTCATAAGATGAACTTAATTAGCCTGAACATAGTCAAAAGACCTTTTGCAAATTATGTCGTAGCTCGCGCTTTAGTTCTACTGTTTTAGATATGTTCCTAGAGAAAATATAGTTGAAAGTTGATAGTAGCGATTATGCGAACAGTAGAAAGCTTATGTCCTTAATGCACTGCTCAGTGTGCTAAACCCCAAACGTCGTTTGTGGATGTTTCAAACATCGAACATACACGTTTTGATAACTACGTGATAGTTCAGTTAAATGGTTTAAGTAGAGGCACCAAAGACGTTTTCGAAACATCGCGGAACATATGAGATGGTTCGAGGGCTGAAATTGGGATTTCAGGCTCGTGCTCACGTCAAGAGGTATAAGACCTCCGACGATTCTCTTAGCCTGCAAACTAAGGGAGAAAATCTCAATCGTTGAGCTTGTGCTCAGATTGTCTGAGTGCAACAATCACTTGAATTGAGTGGGAGTTGATCTTCCAAATGAGATAGTGATGTTTCTCCAAAGTCATTGCCACCGAGCTGCTAGAGCTTCGTGATGAACTATAACATATCAGGGATAAATAAGATGATCCTTGAGGTATTCACGATGTTTGACACCGCGAAAGTAGAAATAAGAAGGAGCATCAATTGTTGATGGTTGGTGAAACCACTAGTTTCAAGAAAGGCAAGGGCAAGAAGGGATACTTCATGAAACGGCAAATCAGCTGCTGCTCCAGTGAAGAAACCCAAGGTTGAACCCAAACCCAAGACTAAGTGCTTCTGTAATAAGGGGAACAGCCACTGGAGCAGAATTACCCTAGATACTTGGTAGATGAGGAGGCCGCGGCATCGGGGGCTGCGGCAGGGGGCGCAGCGCCAGGGGCCGCCGGCGCAGGGAGCGCGAGCAGAGCCGGACCCGGGGTGCGGATGGGCGGTCCGCCAGAGGTGGAGGCAGGGACGAACCGCGCCATAGGAGACTCCGAAGGTGACGGTACCTGCTGAAACGGGAACACGAGCTCATCAAAGTACACATGCCGCGAAGTGAAAACGCGGTGGGAGACTGGATCATAGCACCGGTAACCTTTGGTGTTAGGAGGATAGCCAAGGAAGATGCAGGGAAGGGGCCGAGGTGCGAGTTCGTGAGGAGCAGTGGACGCGGTGCTAGGATAACAGAGACACCCAAAAATGCGAAGACCATCATAAGATGGAACCGCATCGAAGAGGAGCTGGTGAGGGGTGTAGTTCCAGCGGGAACGACAGGGGCGAATGTTAATGAGGAGGCTGGCGGTCGCGAGCGCGTCCGGCCAGAACCGAGCAGGCACGTAGGAGTGGAAGAGCAACGTGCGGACACAGTCATTAAGCGTGCGAAGGATGCGCTCGGCGCGACCATTCTGCTGAGACGTGTATGGGCAGGTGAGACGAAAGATGGTGCCGTGGGACGCAAGTAAATTGCGAACGGCGACGTTGTCAAACTCCTTGCCGTTGTCGGTTTGCAAGGCGAGAATAGGACGACCGAACTGTGTGGCGACATATGAATAAAAGGCGGTGAGTGTGGCAAGAGTGTCGGACTTGCGACGGAAGGGGAATGTCCACACATAATGAGTAAAATCATCCAATATCACCAGGTAGTATAAATAGCCCGTGTTGCTAGCAACCGGGGACGTCCAAACATCACTATGCAATAGCTGAAACGGAAAGGTGGAAATGTTTGTAGACTCGCTAAAGGGAATTCGAACGTGCTTGCCAAGATGACAAGCCTCACAAGTGTGGTCGTCGACCTTATTACATGAAAAAGAAAAACTTTGAAGAATCTGACGCATAACGGTGGAGTTGGGATGACCGAGACGAGCATGCCAAAGATCGACACTAGCGGCGAAGGCGGCGGGGCGACGGGTGGTGGTGGCGCCGGAGGGATGCACTGGATAGAGGTCGTCCGGGCTATCACATCGGTGGAGCACCATCCGTGTACGGGCGTCCTTCGCAGAAAAACCGATATCGTCAAATTCGACAGTTATAGGATTCTCACGAGCAAGGCGACGAACGGAAACAAGATTAGTGACTAATTCAGGAGACACAAGAACATTAGACATATGCACAGGAGTAGAAGTAGAAGGGAAAGACATATGACCGACGTGAGTAATGGGGAGGGAGGAACCGTTACCAACGATGATACGGGTGGGGGTATGAACGGGAGTGGCGGATGTAAGGTTACCGGGATGAGCAGTCATGTGAGCAGTGGCGCCCGAGTCCATGTACCAGTCACCACCGCCACCATAGGAGCTCGGTGACGGGGCGAAGTGCAGCGCAGCGAGCAAGGCTGGGTCCCACGGCGGCGGCACCTGGGGAGGGTAGAACCCTCCGTAGGCCGGCGTGGGTGCAGCCCCGAAGGCCGGAGCAATGGCGGACCCGTAGGCGGGTGCGGCCCCATAGGCCGGCGCGGCGGCGGCGCCATAAGCCGGCGCGGACCCGTAGGCGGGTGGCGGCGGAGGGGCGGCACCATAGCCGCTGTACGGAGCGGCGTTCTGCGCGGCGAAGAGGGCCTGGTGACCCGCCAGGCGGGGCCCGAGGATGCCCGGGGCCGGAGCCCGAGGGACCGGCATGGAGTACGCGTGGACTACGCCGGTCCACGGGTTGGTGCCGTATGTCCATGTGGGATTCACCTGCTGCTGCTGACGAGGCCCCCCCGGACGCCGGTTGCTGCTTGCGGCCGCCCCCGCGGCGGATGCCGCGGTGCCCGCCACCCGGCTGCTGTGGGGCAGCGGGAGGGGCGGGAGGCGCGGGCGGGAGGGGGAAGTACCCCGGAGGCGCGGGTGGCGGCGGCTGCTGGCGCGGCACGGGTGGGGCGGTTGGTGGAGGGGCGCCGCGAGAGGTGCCGGCGGCGAGGGTGTGGTGCTGCACACGCTTCTTGACCCCCTTCATCCGGTGCTCCTCCAACCTCAAGTACGCCACAAACTTGGGAAAGGAGGGCTCCGACATCAAGGTGAGGTTGGAGGCGGCATTGCCGAAGTCCTCGTTGAGGCCGGCGGTGAGTGTGCTGAGGAGGAGGTCGTCGTCCACCTTGGCTCCAATGTCACGGAGCTCGTCCGCCAACGTCTTCAGGCGGCGGCAGTAGTCATCAATGGACTGGTCATCCTGGTAACAGTCAAAAAATTCCTGCTGCAAAAAAACGCGGCGCTGAAGCTTGTTGTCGGTGAAGAGGCCGTTCAGCTTGACCCACAGGGCGCGGGCGTCGTCGCCGGTGCTCACGACCGTGTGGAACAAGTCCTTGAAGATGGTGGTGAAGAACCACCGGATGATCGTGGCGTCGATCGCGGTCCACTCGGCGTCGTCCGCCATGATGCGGGAGTCCACGGTGCCATCCACGTGATCCACGAGATTGTTCTCGCGAAAGAGCAGCGTGAAGTACGTCTTCCACGTGAAGTACGTGGAGGTGGAGGCGTCGAGGGTCACGGGGACGCGGGCATGGACGTTGATGTCGCGGATCTCGGCAGGGTCGACGGCGAAGGGGTTGGAGTAGGAGGAGGCGTTGGAAGACATGACGGCGGCGCGGCGCGGCGAAGGAGAGGCGGCGCGGCGGCGGGAGGCAGGCGGCGCGGCGGGAAGGGGCGGCGCGGCGTGGAGGCGCGTGGTGGGGAGGAGGGGGCGCGCGAGGAGGAGGGGTGGTGGTAGCGGCGTGGGGCGGCGGCGGCGGCCCGAGGCGGCGGCTAGGGTTAGCGGAAGCGGGGAGATCGACTTGCGATAGATACCATGTAGAGAATGATTTGGTGCATCGATAATTGATTGATCGTGCACTAGGCACATATATATAGGTACAAGGGGTGCGACCGGTATCTTGTTTTCCAAGATACACGTACATATAGAAGGAGACAGATACTACAGATACTGCATACAGAAGCCAGACCTACGTACATGTACATATGTTCAACACTGCCGACGGCCATTCCATGAGCATGTTCTTCACGACGTGGCAACGGCGGTGCGCGAGGGTAAGGACTTCACCACGCCGACCCCGTTCCCCGACCGTGCGAGAACCGCCGTGCCTCGAATCACGCCGACGCCGGTGTTCGACCACCGGTCACTGTACTTCACGTGTGGAGATGGAGACGCCTACGCCGTTGTCCCCATGGACAGGATCAAAAACCTCACTCTGCACTTCACGGCCGAGTTCGTTGCCGACCTCAAATCCCGCGTGGGCGCCCGTTGCAGCACGTTCCAGTGCCTACTCATGCACGTCTGGAAGAAGCTCACGGCGGCGCGGGACCTGAAGCCGGAGGAGTTCACCAAGGTGAGGGTGGCCGTGAACTGCAGGGGCAGGGCAGACCCTCCTGTGCCGATGGACTTCTTCGGCAACATGGTGCTCTGGGCTTTTCCAAGGCTTCAGGTCCAGGACATCCTGAACTCAAGCTACGGCAGCGTGGTCGGCGTCATCCGGGACGCCGTGGCGCGCATCGACGACGAGTACGTGCAATCCTTCGTGGACTTCGACGGAGTGGCGGACGCGAACGGGGAGGAGCTCGTCGCGACGGCGGCCGCTGCCGGCACGATGTTCTGCCCGGACGCAGAGGTGGACAGTTGGCTGGGGTTCAGGTTCCATCAGCTCGATTTTGATACCGGCGCACCATCCGCTTTCGTGCCGCCAGACTTGCCTTTCACGGTCCTACCGTGTACTCGCGAAAGGAACTTACTTGGTTCTTCTATCTACATTGTTTCTGTAGTTTATATACTTCATATTTTCACTATCGTAGTGTTGTCTTCCTTTCTAGAAAACCATGGAAACTATGGTGTGCTTCGCTCCCTGCTACCTTATTACTGAAACTATACATCTGAGATATCATGTACCTTGGCTCACTTAGCTGGAACTGTACCGTAACATCCCAATTTTCCTAAATTAGGATGTCAATAGATTATTCATATGCATATCATATTTTCCATGCATTATTTGTTTTTCTGCAATATTTTTTTCATTATGCAACTAAAGGCAATTTATTGGAGTGGAGATAACATGACTTCTCCCCTACTTTAAAAATGTTCATAATGTGCAGAATATTATTTCCAGTTCATTTGACATGTTCTGGTATTTTTGTTAGTCTAAAAAATATTTTATTTGACTATTTTGTTGCTGTTCTATGTGGCCTATTGCATAAAATGATTTTCCAAAATTGCATCACGTGAGGAACTAGTGTTCCTATAGTTTATATTAGTAGTATATATTTTACTCTGTATATATATAGTTTTATTTAGATTTTATTAGGTTGTTTTTATTTTTTATTTTTTGTTTCTGTAGTTGTGTTTAAGAAACAAAAGAAGACGCAGCGCACTGCGCGGCCCAGCTACCCGCGGCCCACCAATCCCCGCAGCCACCCCGACGCCAGCGCACCACGGCCCAGCAGCCCCCCCCCTTGCCGCGGCCCACTTCACCGAAGCGGTAGGCCGTTTCCATCGCTTCCGCTGCCTTGAGCCACTGACAGTGGGTCCCGCGCCCCTGTTCGTCCCCTCCACCGAGCCGGACACCGCGCGCACGCATGCCGAGGCCGAGCTAGATCGTCCCGCGCCCCTGAACGACCCCGCGCGCGCTCGAGACCCTGTATGCAGGCAAAAACCCTCGACGAACCCTACCGCAGCCTTCTCTCCCTCGCCACTTGTCCACGCGCAGCCATAGGGCAAAACGGATCTCGCCGGAGGAACTCGAGACCGCCGCCGTTCGTCGCTCCGTCCCGTCACCTCGCCTTCGCCGGAGACCCACCGGAGGAGCGCCGCCGCCAACGCCCAACACCGCCACGGCCGTCCTCTGCTTCTAGTGAGCACGCACGCGCACAGGAGCCTCTGGCCAATCACAAACTACCACGTGGTAGACTGCTACAGGCGCAACTACAGTACCGCACATGAACCAGGAGATTGCTGCTTCTTTTTGTTTTTCATAGATTTTCATCCAAAATTCAACTAGCTATATATTTTAGTCTACATATCCAAATTAGGTGATTCTTTTTCCTTTGCACTCACAAAAATCAGTCCTTCATGACAGTACCAAAATCTCACGTGTTTGCACTGTTCAAAATTGAATTCGTTCGAATTTGAATCAAACCTTCCGGAGGCCATAACTTTCAAACCATTTATTGGATTCGAGTGATTCTTTTTGCGTCGTGACCGTAGTGCAATTTAGGTGCTATTAAGCTTACGTTGTTGGGTTTTTGAAATGATTTTATTGCTATTGGTTTTTATTTTGGTTCTATTCATGTTATGGTGATTGATTTGTTGAATTGTGTGAAACGTGTAGATTGTCGGAGTGCAATGCGAACTATTGTCAAGGCAAGTTACATGTTGATCATCCTTTACCTATTGTTTTCTATGCATGTAGTTATATCACACTATGAATATATGCATTTATAGGATTACTATATTATTTTGCTATATGCTGTTGAGCTATCTTCCCGTCTTTTCAAATCGTGGTAGTTGTAGTTTGCTATGCTTTGTAGACGGGGGTGGTTCTTGTATACATTGAGTTTTATGTGAGGATTACATATTTAACTAAATTGAATAGTAATTAAGGATTTAATTTACCTCTGGGCAGAACTGGTATTGCTTGGTGTTGAGGGAATGCATCATGGGGTCTTGCACCTTTCTAAGGCCATGCGCCCATGAGAGTGCACCCTAAGTGGAATGTTGCCCAGGTTCAAAAAGATTAGACAGACTTAGTGACTAGTAGCTTCCATGTGCGGCCACTGGCTATATGGGCTCTGGCTATATGGGCTTAGTTGATCAACTGTTGGAACCCTTGCCCAGATAGTGTCGATAGATGTAGCTTATGCAGGTGGGATGTGGTCGTCAGGTGGGTAAGGGAACCTCTTCTGAAAGACTTCATCTCAATCTTCGGAGTGGGTCCAGTGGGTAAAGCGTACTAAACTCTGCAGAGTATTAAAACTAATCATGATTAGCCGTGCCCCGGTTATGGGCAAGTTTGAGCGACTATGCCATTACAGTTGTTGGATGATCTTGACAGATGTGACACTTAATAATATTTGTGGGCAACTTAATAAAGGGTAGGTTGGAGTTGATTTTGCTAACTCAACCTTGTGTATATAATTGTAGTAATAAAAGCACTAAATAAAAATTTGACTAATAGGTAGTTATGAGGACAAAATCAGCTTTTTGCAAAAATAAACCCCCAAGCCTTCCTTTTGTTGTACTATGCATATACATGTAGGTCTGCTATTATTACTCCTGTGTAACTTGCCAATACATTCAAAGTATTGACCTATATGGTTGCAACGTCTCATGTTGTAGGATATTCAGACGAAGAGTAAGGTACCGTTAGGGTCGCGAGTCTGCACTCAGCATCGCCAGTGGGCTATGATGTGACTCATCATTATTTTCTGCTACTTTCTGCTATTTGATTGAATAAAGCTAGCCAAGTGCTATGCAGATTGTTTTATTTTATACATTCTGGATCATATGTTGTAATAAATGATGCACTTGCTATTCTGGTATTCATCTATACTGTGTGTGCTAGCGAGTTCGATCCAGGGACTAGAACAGTAAGCACAGAGACTCAAATCCTTCGGGGTTTGGTCGTTACATGTACTTTGTTTTTTTTGCATTTATAGGTCAATAGCTTATGATGGAGCACAAGGTCCTCTTATGGTTAGCCCACGAAATATTGACTCAGCTGGTAGCCCAACTGTTGGAAATATGCCCTAGAGGCAATGATAAATTAGTTATTATTATTATATTTCCTTGTTCATGATAATCGTTTATTATCCATGCTATAATTGTATTGATAGGAAACTCAGATACATGTGTGGGTACATAGACAACACCATGTCCCTAGTGAGCCTCTAGTTGACTAGCTCGTTGATCAATAGATGGTTATGGTTTCCTGACCATGGACATTGGATGTCGTTGATAACGGGATCACATCATTAGCAGAATGATGTGATGGACAAGACCCAATCCTAAGCCTAGCACAAAGATCGTATAGTTCGTATGCTAAAGCTTTTCTAATGTCAACTATCTTTTCCTTAGACCATGAGATTGTGCAACTCCCGGATACCGTAGGAATGCTTTGGGTGTACCAAACGTCACAACGTAACTGGGTGGCTATAAAGGTGCACTACAAGTGTCTGTTGGGTTGGCATGAATCGAGACTGGGATTTGTCACTCCGTGTGACGGAGAGGTATCTATGGGCCCACTCGGTAGGACATCATCATAATGTGCACAATGTGATCAAAGAGTTGATCGCAGGATGATGTGTTACGGAACGAGTAAAGAGACTTGCCGGTAACGAGATTGAACAAGGTATCGGCATACCGACGATCGAATCTCGGGCAACTACAATACCGCTAGACAAAGGGAATTGTATACGGGATCGATTGAGTCCTTGACATCGTGGTTCATCCGATGAGATCATCGTGGAACATGTGGGAGCCAACATGGGTATCCAGATCCCGCTGTTGGTTATTGACCAGAGAACGTCTCGGTCATGTCTGCATGGTTCCCGAACCCGTAGGGTCTACACACTTAAGGTTCGATGACGCTAGGGTTATAAAGGAAGTTTGTATGTGGTTACAGAATGTTGTTCGGAGTCCCGGATGAGATCCCGGACGTCACGAGGAGTTCCGGAATGGTCCGGAGGTAAAGATTTATATATGGGAAGTCCTGTTTTGGTCACCGGAAAAGTTTCGGGTTTTTTCGGTAACGTACCGGGACCACCGGGAGGGTCCCGGGGGTCCACCAAGTGGGGCCACCAACCCCGGAGGGCTGCATGGGCCAAGTGTGGGAGGGGACCAGCCCCAGGTGGGCTGGTGCGCCCCCCACAAGGGGCCCAAGGCGCAGGAAGAGTGGGAAGGGGGGCAAACCCTAGGGCAGATGGGCCTTAAGGCCCACCCTGGGTGCGCCTCCCCCTTCTCCCCCTCTGGCCGCCACCCAGATGGCATTTGGGGCTACCGCCACCCCTGGGGAGGGAACCCTAAAGGGGGCGCAGCCCCCTCCCCTCCCCCTATAAATAGTTGAGTTGTGGGGGCTGCCCAACACACGAGTTTCTTCTCCTGTTGGCGCAGCCCTACCTCTCTTTCTCCTCATATCTTGCGGTGCTTGGCGAAGCCCTGCTGGACTACCACGCTCCTCCATCACCACCACGCCGTTGTGCTGCTGCTGGATGGAGTCTTCCTCAACCTCTCCCTCTCTCCTTGCTGGATCAAGGCGTGGGAGACGTCACCGGGCTGTACGTGTGTTGAACGCGGAGGTGCCATCCGTTCGGCACTAGGATCTCCGGTGATTTGGATCACGACGAGTACTACTCCTTCAACCCCGTTCTCTTGAACGCTTCCGCTTAGCAATCTACAAGGGTATGTAGATGCACTCTCCTTCCCCTCGTTGCTGGTTTCTCCATAGATAGATCTTGGTGAATCGTAGGAAAATTTTGAATTTCTGCTACGTTCCCCAACACCAACATCTAACCATCATGCTACTGTTGTCGTGGGAGCATCACAAGGTTGGGCTAGCAATAAGAGAAAACTCACATATTAGTGTTATGAGAAGGTAATTTTGAGAAAAAAATATATTAATGGAGAATGGAAAGCTGAGTGCATCTGTTGTCATAAACTTCTTACCACGATGCCATTTTGTGAGAAATTGAGAATCAGAAATGATGTTGTGTTATTGCGATCTCATTTGGTGAGGACATAGAATTGTGTACTTATGTTTATTCGATGTCATGTCATTTTGTGAGACTCTGAATCTAAGAGTTTTTTTATGATGGGTCCGACGTAACTTGCAATTGTTCTTGTACTATGTCGTTTTGTGAGAATTTGAGAGCTTATGTGAATCTTGTGCAGTTGTGCTATGTCTTACTTATACGTGTACAGAGAACCCGATGGATATCCATACCCGATGGGTATTCATCGGGTCTGTACATGGATATAATTTTTCGCCCATGGATATTTTCGTGGATGGGCACATATTGCCTCCATGGATTTGGATATGGATTTGATATTGTTCAACCCTACTCGAACCCGATCCATTGCCACCCTTAGGCTTAGTTTACTTGTTTGTCTTCAAAGTCATCGTGTTTTGAAGACTTTCATAAAAATCGCCTATTCACCCCCCTCTAGTCGATAACTAGCACTTTCAGGCCCAGCCTGCCTCGCCGCCCCGGCCGCCCTGCCAGGTCGCGCCGGCCCGGTTGTCGGTGTCAAAACCGGCGGATCTCGGGTAGGGGGTCCCGAACTGTGCGTCTAAGGCTAATGGTAACAGGAGGTGGGGGACATGATGTTTACCCAGGTTCGGGCCCTCTCGATGGAGGTAATACCCTACTTTCTGCTTGATTGATCTTGATGATATGAGTATTACAAGAGTTGATCTACCACGAGATCGTAGAGGCTAAACCCTAGAAGCTAGCCTATGATTATAATTGTTCTTGTCCTACGGACTAAACCCTCCGGTTTATATAGACATCGGAGGAGGCTAGGGTTACACAGAGTCAGTTACAGAGAAAGGAATCTTCATATCCTAACCGCCAAGCTTGCCTTCCACGCAAAGGAGAGTCCCATCCGGACACGGGACGAAGTCTTCTATCTTGTATCTTCATAGTACAACAGTCCGTCACATGCATATAGTCCGGCTGTCCGAGCACCCCTTAATTTGGGACTCCCTCAGTAGCCCCTGAGCCAGGCTTCAATGACGATGAGTCCGACGCGCAAATTGTCTTCGGCATTGCAAGGCGGGTTCCTTCTCCGAATACTCCAAAGTAGATCTTGAACATAAGAATCGTGTCCGGCTCTGCAAAACAAATCCCACACACCACTGTAGAGAGTATAATATCCCACGAGTCCAATCTGCTGACAACTCATAGCATAACATCATGCGACGGCCCGGTCTTTATTCGAACCAGTTTTATCCTGCCCCTCCGTATTTCGAGGCGCGGTTTCATTGGCACATCTTGTCAAAGCAGAGATCGTGTACCCTTATCACGGGATTCTCATTAATGCGGGCACGGTAACCCAATCGTGCCATTAGCACGACGCTTGGGAAATAAGCGGGCTTTAGGGCGAGTGGGGAGGCACATGATTTTTACTACCTTTATAAAGGGATAAGGATTTCCCTCTTTCACCCACGCCCTCTTCTTCCTCTGCTCATCCATTCTCGAGCTCTGACGTCCAGGCACCCATCTCTTCCGCCCAAAAAGCACTCCAATCATGTCCGGATCCGGAGATGGATGCAAGTGGATGGCCTCCTTCATCAAGGAGGACATCAACCGGGATGCAAGACATGGTGGAAGACTTTAATGATGCTCGGGACACGGATGATAAGATGGAGGAATCTGCAAAGGCCTTCAATGAAATGTTGGAGTCTTCAAAATGTCCTCTCCACGAGCACACTGAGCTTTGTCAACTGGATACCATCTCACAAATAATGGCTCTGAAGGCTCAATTCAACTTGGGCAGAGAATGCTACGACGCGACGATGACAGTATTTGGACGTTTTCTATCCAAAGGCCACGTACTACCTGCAAACCTTTACTAGTCAGACAAAATCCTTTGTGCTCTTAAGATTCCCTATGAGAAGATACATGCCTATGAGAATGGATGTGCCTTATTTAGGCTTGAGTATGTGGACTTGAACTATTGTACCATTTGCAAGTCATCCAGGTATGTTGTGGTAGACAACAGTATGGGTGAGAAGACGCACACCAAAATCCCCGTTAATGTTCTTCAGTATATGCCAATTGTACCAAGACTTCAACATCTTTTCATGGTCAAAGAGACGGCAAGACAGATGACATGGCACAAAACGGGCAAAAGAACCCAACTAGATGCAGATGGGAAGCTGATGATGGTGCACACATCAGACGGTGAAGCGTGGAAGTGCCGCGATGCATTACATGACGACAAAGCGGCTGATCCGAGTATAACATCCCAAATTTTCAATTTGGAATGTTATACATTAGATCATCATTGCATATCATATTTTATTGCACTTTGGCTTGATCGTCAAAATTCTACGCAACTCAAGGACCCAAGGAGAGAGTTGGGGATTTCGTTATTTTCATATTTTAGTTTTCTCAAATTTTGAAAAGAGGATCGTTTGATTTTAATTATTTTCTCTTCGAATATTTCTTTTATGAAAATAAAAGAGAGGAGATAAAATGACTTCCCCAAAATAAAGAAATATTTGAGATTAAATATTTAAATCAAATAAGAATTTTATTCGGAGTCTTATCGCTATTTTATTTGAATTAGGAAAAATATGCGTTTTTTCAAAATTGCATTAGAGTTCCAAATAAATGTTCATTTGTCCGCTATATTTTTAGAGGACCAGGAAAATTTATTTCAGGATTTTTGGAGCCCGTTTAGTATTTCTTTTCTTTGCTTTTCTGCACGCTGAATTATTGAAAAAAAAAACGAAACTGACTTAAGGGGCCGTGGGCAACCCGGACTCCCCGTCGCCTCAGGCTTTAAAAGCCGCCGCCGCCGACTCCCGCAACCCACCAGCCCACCCGCCGCCGCCACTTAACCCTGACCCTAGCCCACGCCGCCGCCGCCGCGCCGTCTCGCCGCCTCCCACCGCGACGCCGCCGCCCCTCGCCGTCATCGACCCCGCCACCACCCATCGTCGCCCCGCCACCCACCGTCGTTGCTGAGCACCGCCAGAGCTGCCGCCGCCCTTGCTGGACCTCGTCGAGGTAGCCGCCGCCCTCGCCGCCAGTTTTCATTAGAAAACCGTTCGTTTTAATAGAACCCGCGGTTATTTTTTTCTAGATCGGTTTATTTTTTTCCCGGTTTAGTTATTTAGCGAACGCCTGTTCGTACGTTCATTTTAACGAACAGTTTTCACCCGTTAACCACAGACAGCGAACGTTCGTTCGTTAGCTTGTTCGTCGGTTTTTCTTTTTTCAGAGATTTTTCCGCAATTATTTTCGATCACGATTTCTGCCCTAATTTTCGTTTTAGTTTATCTTTTTGCTCGTTTATCGAAATCAGGCGATTGAAGCGCCTAGATTATCATCTCGAAGCCCTCTTTCTGTTTAACCAACTTGAAGAATATTTTGCTACTGTAAAATTTGACTTAAGTCCAGATTAGTAAACAGAGCTTGTTTCTTTCGCAGTTTGAGTTTCGTTGCTTCGTTTGATTTGATTCTTTTTGCAAACCGGAGTTCTTAAGTTGAACTTTCTGGTTAGATCTCTTATTTGAGTTTTACTCGTGCTGCCTGTTGAGTGCTTATTGTATGCTTGTTTGTTTGCGATAGAGTACTCGGAGTGCGAAGCGTGCTACTACGAGTCTCTAGGTTTCACGGATCATCAGCAAGGCAAGTAACACTTTGATCATACCTATTTACTACCCAGTTTTATTGCATTAGATCAATCCTCAAGCAATTGCATGGTTATGATCTGATTGACATGTGGGTTTTGGGAAGTAGATGAGGTAGTACCTATTTACCTCTTTATTATCAAACCTTTGGGAGTTACTTCTACGTTGCTTATATTGCTATGCTATGCTCGTAGATGTGGTTTGGTTCGAGTGATTCATGACAGATGTGAGTATTGTTATTTAATGGTTGAATTAAGGTGGCTACTTAAATACACATCTGGGTGGATTGCTTGAGGCACCCTGGAGTACCCAGTGGTTGCCAAGGCACCTGGAGAATCCAGTGTTGTCTTAGATATCCCGGAGTACCCGTGTGATCATCCTATGGTCCGCCACCCAGGCTCAAATGGATCATAAGATTATTCATGCTAGAAACTTTCGTGTGCAGCCACAAGCCAATATGGGCTCTGGCATAGTTGAGTAAGTTGCGTGAAGCTCTTCAGGAGGTAGACTAGTAGATGTAGTGGGTTGTAGATGGTGCTGTCTATCCAGAGTAGAGAGTTAATGCTTCAGAAAGACTGTGTCTCGAATCTTCGACCATGGATGTGTACAAGTCTTGTGGGGAAAAGTGCGCAAACCTCCGCAGAGTGTACAAACTAATCATGGTTTGCCGTGTCCCCGGTTATGGACGTCTTGAGTATCTAGTTCTTGGATTATCATGTTGATATCATCACTCTTAATATAATTTGATTGGGTTTAATGATGATGTTTAATTGGGATTGAGTTGGAGGAACCATCTCAATATTTAACAACCACCATGTTAGTTAAATAAAATTTATTCCTTTGTTGTAGGGAAAAATTGGCTTTATGCAAAACTGTTAACCATAGAGCTTTCCACTAGCCAAATATGCATGTAGTGATAGCATTTATTCTGTTCATTACTTTATGTGTTACATTGCCAGCATATTCCATGTGCTGACCCGTTTTGGGCTGCAACGTTCATGTTGCAGACTTTTCAGACGACGAGTAAGGTGCCATAGGTCATTGTCTTTCACTCAGTAATGCCATTGGAGTTGATGGACTCACTTTATCTTCCAAGCCTTCCGCTGTTATCATTTTTAGATGGCCTTAAGCCATATTTATTGTAATAAGTTCTCTTTTGAGACATTCAATGTAATAAGTGTGTGATTGCTACTCTGTTATAAATCCTCAAGTACTGTGCGTGTCAGCATTACCAATCCAGGGATGACACTGATGCATAGAGAACGGACTGTTTGAGGTCTGGTCGCTACAAGATGGTACCAGAGCACACGCTGAATGTAGGACACGACCACTAAGCTAAATCCCTTGGTCAGTACTCTCTTCTCATTTCTGACTCCTCTCCCTTTTCTACCCTATAGGATGGCGGATGCAAGGAACAAGTTCACACAACCGGATGAAGATACACGTTTTCAACGACACTTGAAGGAAGTCACTAGATACCTGAAGATCGGAATACCAAGCTTCACCGGGACCTACATCGCCACTTTACCAGAAGAAGAGTGTTGGATGATTCGAGTTCAAGTTCCAGGAAGGACATTTATGCCAGTCACCGAGCCCATAGAGTTTTCCTTTGATGCACCAACCTAGAGTCTAGGAAAGAGCATGGCAGCCCACATCACCATGGGACAATTGCCAAAGTTTACCACAAGGATCTCAAGGATACTATCTACGAGATTTGTGGGCGCCAAGATGAGCAATGGGAGATAATCAGCACCAGGAAGGATAGATCTATTGCAGCTTTCATCCAGGAGTTAAACCAGCACATTCGTCGTCGGGAGAACCAGATGTGCGCCGGCATGATTGATCTGAAGAAGCCAATGACTAGGATCATGGAGCTGGAGGAAGAACTCAAGTCTACACGCGATGGATATGAGGAAGAAATGACGATACTCGTGGAGAAGAATGACGATTTGACGAAGAAGCTAGGAATATTCATCGGAGACCCCACACCAGGAGGAGAAGACGACGATTCCACTTGCCTGGAGAACTACATCATCATCAACGACACCGACTCGGACCTCGACGATAGAGATGATGACTTTGTTGATGAAGCTGGAGCAGATATCATGGAGTCTTCCACCGATCAATTTTTCTAGTCGACCACCATATCAGTAGTAGTATTTCCCCATGTATATAGTATAGTCTGAGCACTTTTGTAACGATAGTTAGATCGATTGTATGCCCTTGTTTGAATTGATTAAGGTGATATGATTGTGTTTGTCTCATGTGCATATGGGTAGTGTTTTCCCTCTAGACCTCATTCTATTCTATTTTCTCATCTTTTCTAAACCCATCAGATGCCTCCAAGACGCGGCAATGGATTTTCTTTCCCCTTGGAGCTCACTCAGTTGATCCAGCAGTAGAATGCATTGATGCAGATACTAGTTCAGAATCAGAACCAGGGGAACAACAACAACAACAACCCGCCACCACCACCACCTGTTGATCACTTAGCCCATTTCTTAAGGATGAATCCGCCGGTGTTCTCCAGAGCACCGAGCCGATTGTTGCAGATGATTGGCTCCGCAAGATTGGAAGGGAGTTGACCACTGCAGGATGCACAGATGCGGAGAGAGTGCAATTTTCCGCACATCAGCTTGATGGACCCGCAACATCATGGTGGGAGAATTTCACAGCCACTTACCCCATCGACACTGTTACATGAGACCAGTTTCAGTAAGATTTTTGCACTGCCCATGTTTCAGCAGGAGCTATGGCCATGAAGAAGCGCGAGTTTCGTAACTTGCGCCAGGGAGGACGCACAGTGGGCCAGTATGTGGATGATTTTATCAAGTTAGCACGTTATGCCCCAGATGACGTTTCTATGGATGCATCTAAGCAGGAGAAGTTTCTGGAAGGACTGAATGATGAGCTAAGCATGTAGTTGATGGTGGCAACCTTCAACAACTATCAAGAGTTGGTAGATAGAGCTCTCATGATTGAAGGGAAGCAACAACAGATTGACAGCCGCAAGAGGAAGTATGGACAAGGGAAGTACAATTCTAGAGCTCAGCAGAGACCCCGTTTTACCCCGAACTCGGGAGGACCCCTTCAACATAACCATGGAGGTCACAATCACAATGGAGGGAGTTCGCACAACCATAGTGGCCCCAAGAATGGGAATGGTAATGGAGGAAGCAACGGTCAGAACTGTTCCAACCCAGCAACAACCGCCAAGAAGGATCTAAGTCACATTACTTGTTTCAAGTGCGGGAAGAATGGACATTACGCCATGGAGTGTTCTGAAGCAAAGAATGGAAATGGCAGTGGAAGCTCTGGGAAGAAGCCCAACCCTTTAAACAGGGGACAAGTGAACCACGTTAGCATGGAGGAGGTTGAAGCGCAACCCGATGTAGTAATATGTAATTTTTTGGTTAAGTCATTTACTTTAATCGTTCTTTTGATACTGGTGCATCGCATTCATACATATCAAGGGGATTTGTGGATAAGTTTAAACTGCCAACCCAAGCCCTTAGGTCACCCATGTTAGTAACCTCGCCAGGAGCAGAGTATATGGCTAGCCTATGGTGTGATCGGTTACCATTAAGGAACTACGTGTTTGCCTCAGACCTAATAGAATTGGAGTCACAAGGACTGGATGTGATATTAGGTATGGATTGGTTATCGAAGTATGGAGGGAACATTGACTGTGCCATTAAGTCGATTTTGCTTACCACCCTAGAAGGAAGAAGGATTAAGTATGTATCTCGGCATGTGCATAAGAGGACTCAAGTGAATTCCTTATCAGGAGTTGTACAGGAGGAAGTACCAGTGGTGAAGGATTTCCCTGATGTATTTCTAGAAGAGTTTCCAGGCATGCCATCGGATAGAGACATTGAGTTTTTGATTGAGCTTTTTCCAGACACAGGGCCAATATCTAAGAGACCGTACAGGATGCCCGCAAAGGATTTGGAGGAAATTAAGAAGTAGATTAAGGAGTTACTGGATAAAGGCTATATTCACCCAAGTTCGTCACCTTGGGGATCACCAGTGCTTCTAGTGGAGAAGAAGGATGGATCATTGAGGATGGTTGTTGATTACCGTGGATTGAATGAAGTGACGATCAAGAACAAGTACCCACTACCGATGATCAATGATAAGTTTGACCAGTTGCAAGGAGCTAAAGTATTTCCAAGATCAATCTGCGATCAGGATACCACCAGCTGAAGATTAGGGAGCAGGATATACCTAAGACAACTTTTACCACTAGGTACGGGCTATATGAGTATACTGTTATGTCATTTGGCCTGACTGACGCACCTGCCTATTTCATGAACATGATGAACAAGGTGTTTATGGAGTTTTTGGATAAGTTCGTCATGGTATTTATTGATGATATATTAGTATACTCGAATAATGAAGAGGAGCATAAGGAGCATTTGTGTTTGGTACTTGGGAAGCTCAGAGAACATCAGTTATATGCCAAGTTCAGCAAATGTGAGTTTTGGTTGAAGGAAGTTGGATTCCTAGGACATGTTATATCCGAAGAAGGAATAGCAGTAGACCCTACCAAGGTTGTCACTGTGACAAATTGGGAAGCACCCATGTCAGTTGGGGAGATCCGGAGTTTTCTTGGACTCGCAGGATACTATCGGAGATTCATTGAGAATTTCTCAAAGATTGCAAAACCCATGACAGAGTTGTTGAAGAAAGACACCAAGTTCAAATGGACTGAGGAATGTGAGGCCAGTTTTCAGGAGTTGAAGAAACGTTTGGTTACAGCTCCAGTTTTGATTCAGCCAGATCAATGAAAGGATTATAAAGTGTATTATGACGCTTCTCGTCGAGGACTTGGAGCAGTGCTTATGCAGGAGGGAAGACTTGTTTCATATGCCTCATGACAGCTTAAACCCCATGAGTTGAATTATGCTACCCAAGATTTGGAGTTACCAGCCGTAGTGCATGCATTGAAGACTTGGAGACACTTTCGCATTGGTCACCATTGTGAGGTGTACACGGATCACAAGAGTTTGAAATATATCTTCACACAGAAGGAGTTAAATCTCAGGCAGAGGAGATGGTTGGAGCTCATTAAGGATTATGATATGAGATTGCATTATCACCCCTGGAAGGCTAATGTAGTAGCTGATGCTTGAGTCGCAAGAGCCATGTTAACTCACTCATGGACGGAGAGTTACCCAACGAGTTAGCAGAGGATCTTCGTGAGCTATGTTCGGAGATAGTTCCGAGAGGCTATGTAGCAGCATTGGAGATTCAGTCTACTTTGATGGATAAGATCAGAGAAGCTCAGAAGATGGACAAGGAGATTGCCAAGATAAAGGAAAGGATGAGCAAAGGAAAGGCTAAAGGATTTCGTGAGGATGAACACGATACCTTATGGTTTGAGGACTACGTATATGTGCCCAATGACCCGGAGATCAGGAAGTTGATTCTGCAACGGGCCCATGATTCGCCGTATTCGATTCACCCAGGAAATACCAAGATGTATCTGGATTTGAAGGATAGTTTCTGGTGGACCGGAATGAAGAAGGATATTGCGGAGTATGTAGCAGTTTGTGATGTATGTCAGAGAGTGAAGGCAGAGCATCAGAAGCCAACAGGATTGCTACAACCATTGCCGATACCCTAATGGAAGTGGGATAAACTAGGCATGGACTTTATCACGGGATTGCCCAGGACTTGTTCAGGCTATGACTTGATATGGTTTGTAGTCGATCGTTCGATGAAGGTAGCTCATTTCATCCCAGTGAAGACCACTTACACCAGTGTGAAGTTGGCAAAGAAATACATGACCAGGATCGTATGTCTGCATGGAGTTCCGAGGACCATTGTATCAGATAGAGGAACCCAGTTTACCTCAAAGTTCTGGACTCAGTTGCACGAAACTTTGGGTACCAGGCTACAATTCAGTACAACCTTTCATCCACAAACAGATGGACAGGCCGAGAGAGTCAATCAGATTCTGGAGGATATGTTGAGAGCTTGTGCACTAGACTATGGGTCTAGTTGGGACAACAATTTGCCATATGCAGAGTTCTCTTACAACAACAGCTATCAAGCCAGTTTAAAGATGACCCCTTTCGAAGCTTTGTACGGAAGGAGGTGCAGGACACCATTGTTGTGGGATGAAGTTGGAAACCGTTAGTTGTTTGGACCAGATTTGATTAAAGAGTCTGAAGAGAAGGTTAAGTTGATTCGCGATAGACTCAAGGTAGCCCAGTTCAAGCAGAAGAGCTATGCGGATTCTAAACGCAAGGAGACAGTTTACGAAGTTGGAGACAGAGTGTATCTTCGTGTGTCCCCACTTCGAGGAGTTAAGCGTTTTGGAGTTGAGGGAAAGTTAGCACCATGTTTTGTGGGACCATACAAAGTTTTGGAACGTATGGGAGAAGTTGCTTACAAGTTGGAGTTGCCTGAAGGATTGTTAGGAGTTCACGATGTGTTCCAGGTTTTCTAGTTGAAGAAGTGCCACGCAGAGATGGCCGATATTCCTCTGAGAGATACAGTGCCACTGGAAGCAATTCAGTTGGATAGCGATTTGACCTACGAGGAGAAACCAGTGAAGATTCTCGAGTTTGCTAGCCGAGTCACACGCAACAAGGTTGTCAAGTTCTGCAAAGCTCAGTGGAGCCACCATACCGAGGATGAAGCCACCTGGGAACAAGAGGAAGATTTACGGAAGGACCACCCTCACCTATTTTCTAGCCAACCCGAATCTCGAGGGCGAGATTCATCTTAAGGGCGGTAGGTTTGTAACATCCCAAATTTTCAATTTGGAATGTTATACATTAGATCATCATTGCATTTCATATTTTATTGCATTTTGGCTTGATCCTAGAAATTCTACGCAACTCAGGGACCCATAGAGAGAGTTGGGGATTTCGTTATTTTCATATTTGAGTTTTCTAAAAATTTTAAAAGAGGATCGTTTGATTTTAATTATTTTCTCTTTGAATAGTTATTTTATGAAAATAAAAGAGAGGGGATAAAATGACTTCCCCAAAATAAAGAAATATTGGAGATTAAATATTAAAATCAAATAAGAATTTTACTCAGAGTTTTATCGCTATTTTATTTGAATTAGGAAAAATATGCATTTTTCAAAATTGCATTAGAGGCCCAAATAAATGTTCACTTTGTCCGCTATATTTTTAGAGGACGGCGAAAATTTATTTCAGTATTTTTGGAGTCCGTTTAGTATTTCTTTTCTTTGTTTTTCTATGCACGGAATTATTAAAAAAACAAAACCGACTTAACGGGCCGTGGGCGACCCGGACTCCCCATCGCCTCAGGCTTTAAAAGCCGCCCCCGCCAACCCCTGTAGCCCACCAGCCCACCCGCCGCCGCCACCTAACCCTAAACCTAGCCTGCGCCGCCGCCGCCGCCGTCACCACCGCGTCGCCGCCTCCCGCCACGACGCCGCCGCCCCTCGTCGTCGCCGACCGCGCCACCACCCGCCGCCTCCC
>NC_041385.1:368974525-369028428 GCF_002162155.2 Triticum dicoccoides
CGCCGTCGCCGACCGTCGCCGACCCCGCCACCACCCGTCGCAGCCCCGCCGCCCACCGCCGTCGCCGACCACCGCCGGAGCTGCCGCCGCCCTCGCCGGACCTCATCGAGGTGCCGCCACCGCCGGTTTTCATTAGAAAACCGTTCGGTTTTTTTAGAACTCGCGGTTATTTTTTTCTAGATCGGTTTATTTATTTTTCCCGGCTTAATTATTTATCGAATGCATGTTCGTACGTTCGTTTTAACGAATGGTTTTCACCCATTAACCACAGGCAGCGAATGTTCGTTCGTTAGCCTGTTCGTCAGTTTTTCTTTTTTCAGGGATTTTTCCGCGATTATTTTCGATCGCGATTTCTGCCCTGATTTTTGTTTTAGTTTATCTTTTCGCTCGTTTATCGGAATCAGGCGATTCAAGCGCCTAGATCTTTGTCTTGAAGCCCTCTTTCTGTTTAACCAACTTGAACAATATTTTGCTACTGCAAAATTTGACTGAAGTCCAAATTAGTAAGCGGAGCTTGTTTCTTTCGCAATTTGAGTTTCGTTGCTTCATTTGATTTGATACTTTTTACAAACCGGAGTTCTTAAGTTGAACTTTCTGGTTAGATCTCTTATTTGATTTTTACCCGTGCTTCTAGTTGAGTGCTTATTATATGCTTGTTTGTTTGCGATAGAGTACCCGGAGTGCGAAGCGTGCTACTACGAGTCTCTAGGTTTCACGGATCATCAGCAAGGCGAGTAACACTTTGATCATACCTCTTTACTACCCAGTTTTATCGCATTAGATCAATCCTCAAACAATTGCATGGTTAGGATCTGATTAACATGTTGGTTTTGGGAAGTAGATGAGGCAGTACCTATTTACCTGTTTATTATCAAACCTTTGGGAGTTACTTCTACGTTGCTTATATTGCTATGCTATGCTCGTAGACGTGGTTTGGTTCGAGTGATTCATGACAGATGTGAGTATTGTTATTTAATGGTTGAATTAAGGTGGCTACTTAAATACACATCTGAGTGGATTGCTTGAGGCACCCTTGAGTACCTAGTGGTTGCCAGGGCGCCTGGAGAATCGAGTGTTGTCCTAGGATATCCCGGAGTACCCGTGTGATCATCCTATGGTCCGCCACCCAGGCTCAAAGGGATCATAATATTATTCATGCTAGAAACTTCCATGTGCAGCCACAAGCCAATATGGGCTCTGGCATAGTTGAGTAAGTTACGTGAAGCTCTTGAGGAGGTAGACTAGAAGATGTAGTGGGTTGTAGGTGGTGCTGTCTATCCAGAGTAGAGAGTTAATGCTTCAAAAAGACAGTGTCTCGAATCTCCGACCATGGATGTATTAGAGTCTTGTGGGGAAAGTGCGCAAACCTCTGCAGAGTGTACACACTAATCATGGTTAGCCGTATCCCCGATTATGGACGTCTTGAGTATCTAGTTCTTGGATTATCATGTTGATCTCATCACTCTTAATATAATTTGATTGGGTTTAATGATGATGTTTAACTGGGATTGAGTTGGAGGAACCTTCTCAATGTTTGATAACCACCATGATAGTTAATTAAAATTTATTCCTTTGTTGTAGGAAAAAATTGGCTTTATGCAAAACCGTTAACCATAGAGCTTTCCACCAGCCAAATATGCATGTAGTGATAGCATTTATTCTATTCATTACTCTATGTGTTACATTGCCAGCATATTCCATGTGCTGACCCAACGTTCATTTTGCAGACTTTTCAGACGACGAGTAAGGTGCCATAGGTCGTTGTCTTTCACTCAGTGATGCCGTTGGAGTTGATGGACTCACTTTATCTTCCAAGCCTTCCGCTGTTATCGTTTTTAGATGGCCTTAAGCCATATTTATTGTAATAAGTTCTCTTTTGAGACATTCGATGTAATAAGTGTGTGATTGCTACTCTGTTATAAATCCCCAAGTACTGTGCGTGTCAGTATTACCGATCTAGGGATGACACTGATGCACAGAGATCAGACTGTTTGAGGTCTACTCGCTACACCGAGGCATCCTCGAGTCGCCATCAGCACAGATGGGTTCAGTGTGTTTGGTCTTGCGACAACCCAATACAGTTGTTGGCCCGTATTTGTCATTCCACTGAATCTTCCCCTCGGACAGATTATGCAAAGGAAGAACATTTTCCTGATGTTGATAATTCCAGGGCCGAACTATCCAGGGAAGAATATGAATGTGTACATGCAGCCACTGAAGGACGAGTTGCAAGAAGCCTGGGATAATTGGTTCAAGACATACGACGCCTTTAGCAAAAAGAAGTTCATAATGCGTGTGTGGTACATGTACTCGATGCATGACTTGCTGGAATATGCACTATTCGTTGGCTGGTGTGTGCATGGAAGGTTCCCGTGCCCCACATGCAAGGGAGCTCTTCAGTTTTGTTGGCTTGAGGCCGGCCACAAGTTTTCTTGCTTCTACTTGCATAGACCGTTCCTGCATCCTCGCCATAAGTTCAGGAAAGACAAGCAGAACTTCATCAAAGGTAGAGTTGTGAAAGACTCTGCACCACCTCCGTTGACAAGCCTAGAGATCCTGGATCAGTTAAACGCTCTCGAGCCAGAGCCAGAGTGTCCAGGGTATTTCAAGGGGTATAATTCGCAACACGCCTGGACTCACAATACATGCTTGTGGGATCTGCCTTACTTCAAAGAACTCCTTTGCCCACACAACATCGACGTGATGCACACTGAGAAGAATATCACCGAGGCACTTTTTGGTACATTGTTTGGCATAGATGGGAAGACAAAGGATAATCCTAAGGCAAGAGTCGATCAGGAAGCGCTATGTCATAGACCGTTACAAAACATGCAACCACCAAAAGGAAAGAAGAACTGGACAAAGCCAAAGGCATGGTTCAATCTTGGAAGGCCAGCTATGAGGGAAATTATCTTGTGGGTGAAAATGCAGTTGATGTTCCCAGATGGGTATGCAGCGAATCTAAAGAGGGGAGCGAGTCTTGAAAAATTGAAGATATTTGGTCTCAAGAGTCATGATTGGCACATATGGATTGAGCGGGTAATGCCGTTGATGTTGCGTGGATTCATCCGTGAGGATGAATGGCTAGTACTGGTAGAGCTGAGCTATTTCTTCCATGTTCTTTGTGCTAAAGAACTATCGCCTGACCTAGTAGAAGAAATGGAAGAGTTGGCGCCGGAGTTGATTTGCAAGTTAGAGAAGATATTTCCGCCGAGCTTCTTTAATCCAATGCAGCACTTGATTTTGCATCTCCCAACCGAGGCAAGATTGGGGGGCCTGTGCAGAATCATTGGTGCTACGCAAATGAGAGGATGCATAAGACGTTTCGAGAAAAATGTAAAAATAAACGTAGAATTGAAGCATCGATGGCCGAGGCATTCATTACTGAGGAGGTGACAAACTTTGTGACAGCACACTACGAAGCCAAAAATTCTCATTTTCAAAATCCAAAGCCTCGGTACAATGCCGGCGACCCTAAAAAGGGCTGATCCAACCTCAGCCTATTCAAAGGGGATCTGGCACCAGCCGGTGCTTCTAATTCCTTAACGGTGGATTTCGAAGAATGGCAGACCATTTTGTTGTATATCTTCAACAACCTACCAGAACTGCGGCCGTACATCGAGTAAGTACTCGGTACATTGTTTTGCAACTTCTAATTCCTTTGAACTGCTCTTATTCCCGGATAAATTTGATACAGTCGATACGTCGCCAAATTCTCGTATGGAGCAGTGATCCAAAAGGATTCCGTCAAAGAGTATGAGCTTCTGGCAAAGCATGGAGGCGGCTATCCCAGTTTCATCTCTTGGTTCAAACAAATGGTAATTTCCATTAGACCATTTCATTTCTTCGTCTAATTTGTGGCTAATGCAACAATCCATTTCGTATTAAACTTGTAGGCTAATTCAGAGCTTATGGACGCAGAATTGAGACAAGTTGCTATTGGTTTTGACTATAAGGTCTATTCATTTGAAAAATACGACATCAACGGGTATCGCTTTCGTACCTGTGGCAAAGAGCTATCCATGGCCGACCGGAAGTCTACAAATTGTTGTGTCTCTGCTATCGGCGAATGAGATACCGAGTATTATGGAAGAGTTGGAGCAATTTATGAACTTCAATTCTATGGTGCAAACCCACCAAACGTCATAGTCTTCAAATGTTTTTGGTTCCAGACGAAGGAGACTAGAAGGACTCATGAACATACAGGGCTAGTGGAAATCAATCAAAGCACCCATTTGGATGTTCCCGATGTCTATATTATGGATCAACAAGCAACCCAAGTTTTCTATCTACCATGGGCCTATCAAAGTGATCTAACCTTAATGGTTGGGATGTCGTTTATGAAGTGCCGCCATGTGTTAGACCACCTCCCCCCAATGAAGATGATTATGAACCTCACATTAACCCAGACACATATGAATGAGAATTCTTCCAAGAAACACATCTTTCTAAAAAAACGTTTCAAGAACCGCTCTACTTCACCCCAGAACATTGAAGTAGATAGCGATAGTGAACTCGACTTCAGCCCTTAGCCGAAACAAGAAGAGCCTGAATGAGAGGAGGTTACTGTTGCGGATGACCTGTCAATGCTTGATAGATTACGTAGAGGTGGCCTTCCACATGATGATCCATTTATTAATGATGATAATGAGCACGTCATTACTGATAGTGATGATGATGATGCATTTATTAACCCCGAAGCATTTATTGAACCAGATTATTACTAGGTATAATTTTTTTATGTTTTACTTGATTTATATAGTTACTTGTATGATTGTATGATTTATATAGTTACTTGTATAATTTTCTTACTTTGTATGACTGTTTGTTATACATAGTGCCATGGTCTTGATATCCGTCCCCGTCGGTCCTCGCCCGCTTTATGATTCAGATGTGGTAAATCCTCTTTTATAACTATTTTTTGCATTTCGCATTTATGACAATTATGGCCATCAAGTTGACAGAGAGATATTTTAATCTAGGAGGTATGCGAACTGGAATTTGCAACCGACCCTCTTGTCGAGAAGTTAAATTTAGTTGAAAAAGAAAATGAGTATTTGAAATAAAAAATTAAAAGAATTGAAGAAGAGAAGATGAAATTGGAGTTGTATGTTGCCGATGTGGTCGATGATCATAAGATGAATATGAACGCAATGCGCTTGAAGATTAAGAAGATTAGAAAATATGCCATTGATAATGAGGCTCGGTATCATTATGTCATCGGATCAATTGTTACCTTAGTTGTGATCTTCATCACATTTGTTGTGATGAAGACAAGTTTTCTCTAGTGTTTTGCTTAACAAATGCACACTTAGCTTACTTTCCTCCTAAATAGCATAACTACCTAAGTTAGACAAAAAAAAATGAGCTATACTTAGCTTTCTTTCCTCAAAAATCTCATGATAATATTTGTTACCTCCAAAACGATATAGACTCACCTTACTTTCCTCGAAAATGACATAATAACCTAGATCCAAAATGACCTATTTACCTAGCTTAGCTCTAAAATGACCTACACTTAGCATTTTTACCTAGCTTAGCAATAAAATGGCATTTTTACCTACCTTAGTCAGAAGAAGAAGAAGAAGATAAAAAAGAGGAGAGGAGAAAAATAAAGAGAAGAAAAAAAGGGGCTGGCCTATTTGGTAGATTTGCCGTCAGCTGGCTAACGGCAAATAATCAATGTTCTTTCCCGTCCGCTGGCGGACGACAAATACGCAAAGGTCTTTGCCATCCCTGGCGGATGGCAAAGCACGCCGTTAACCCCTTAACGGACCTAAGCTGACACGTGTGTCGTCTAGGCTCTTTGCCGTCTGCTGGCGGACGACAAAGACCTTTGCATCTTTGCCGTCAGCCAATAGACGGCAAAGAAGCCTTTACCGTAGCCTGTTCAGCTGGACATGTTGCCGTCTGCTGGCTGACGGCAAAGGCTTTGTCGTCCGCCATGTGTGCCTCGCCGACGGCAAAGTTCCTGATTCCTATAGTGACTCTTGTCTTAATATTCATGCCATGATTATATATATGATCAAGATTATGCTAGGTAGCATTCCAGATCAAAAATTATCTTTTTTATCATTTACCTACTCGAGGACGAGCAGGAATTAAGCTTGGGGATGTTGATATGTCTCCGTCATATCTATAATTTTTGATTGTTCCATGCCAACATTATATAACGTTTACATACTTTTGGCAACAATTTATATGATTTATTGGACTAACATATTGATCGATTGCCTAGTGCCAGTTCCTGTTTGTTGTATGTTTTTTGTTCCGCAGAATATCCATATAAAACGATGTCCAAATGCGATAAAAATTTACGGGGAATTATTTTGGAATATGTGTGATTTTTGGGAGGTAGAATCAACGCAAACGGAGGCCCACGACCTGCACTACCAACCAGGGCGGGCCTGCCCCCCTAGCGCGCGGTGGTGCCTTGTGGGAACCGCGTAAGTCGGTTGGGGCTCTTCTTCGGGCGCAAGAAATATAATTTATGGAAAAAAATCATGTAATTTTTTTAGCGTAGTCGAAGTTACAGATCTTCGAGAATTTAAGAAACGGTGAAGGGCCAAAAAACAGGATCACGAAACAGAAGAGAACATAGAGATATATGCAATCTAGGAGGGGCTCCTGCCCCTCTAAACTGCTATGGAGACCATGAACCATAGGGGGAACCCTCCTCCCATCTAGGGAGGAGGCCAAGGAAGAAGAAGAAGGAGGGGGTTCTCTCCCCCTCTCTCCCGGTGGCGCCGGAGTGCCGCCGGGGCAAGGATCGTGACGGCAATCTACATCAACAACCTTGCTACCGTCATCACCAACTTTCCCCCCCTCTATCAGTGGTGTAACCTCTCTATTCCAAGTACGGAAAGTATGTCAGCTCATGCCTCTCCGTCATATACAATTGCAATAATGATCACCGGTCTAGTTATCGATCACCTAGGGACAAATGACTTTCTTGTGCGACAAAAGCTATCTACTTTTATTATCTCAAAAATTACTCGTAGTTTTATTCTTGCAATGTAGTTCTAGCATCACACCTACAAAATAGTTGCATACTTGTTCTAGGTAAACCAAACGTTAAGTGTGCGTAGAGTTGTATCCGTGGTCGATAGAACTTGAGGGAATATTTGTTCTACCTTTAGCCCCTCGTTGGGTTTGACACTCTTATTTATCGGAAAAGGCTACAAACGACCCCCTATATTTGTGGGTTATCACACGTTGGTCATGCACCTTGCTGCACACGGCGCCTCTGGCGCATGGATGTTCCTCGCCTTCAACTCATTAAATTTTCATAAACATCTTGAAGAGGGGTTGCTTGCAGACGCACGGGTGTGCACCTCCTAGAGGCATGGGCGAGATGCATCTATTGCAGGGTTGGGCGGGAAGCATGTTGAGACATGGGCAAGAAGAATCTAGAGTCATGGGTGTGGAGCCTCCATAAGCACATATGTGATTGAAGCCTCTGTTACAGGCAGACGCGAGAAGCATCTTGAGGCATGGGCGTGTCGCATGAGGCATGGTTGTGCAACCTCATAATGCAGAGGTGTGAATGAAGCCTCTATTACAGGCACGAACGTGGGGCTTCTCGAGGCATGGGTATGAATCATGTGCATGCCCATGTATGAGTTATTTAGAGGGCACGGGTGTGTAGTACCAAAGGCATGGTTCCGAATACTCACATAGACCAGTAGCACAATTCTGTAGCTTGCTGCGTCCGACTTTGCATGCGCACGGTGGCTCTTGCTCACCTTTGGCTCGTCAAATTTTCCTAAACGTCTTGAAGGGAGGGCATAAATCGAAGTGTGTGTTGTTCGTGCAACATGTTCATCGTGCAGTGCGTTTGTTGTCGCAGTGGCACACAACACCTCCAGTGCGCGACGACTCCTGTTCGCCTTTAGCTCGTTGAATTTTCATAAGAATCTTGAAGGAGAGGGGGCATACACTACTACAGGATGCTGCTAACACGACACTACGATCAGAGACCCTTTGACGAAATTGTGTGCGATGCATTAATTGCAAATGGTGATGTAAAATAACTGTCAAAAAAGATGCAAAACATTTGCGATGAAGGATACATCAAACACGGTTCATATTTTAGTTGCGTGTGCGATGAGGGGCATACGGTTCAGTTCAATGAACTGTTTGCAATGAGGTAGAACAAAATAAATGGTTAGCCAGATGAAGGCGTGTGCGATATACGGCATACAGTTCACTCAGATAAACTATTTGTGATGAGACAGAACAATAGAAACGGGCAGCCAAATGAAGTTGTGTTTGATATACGACATACAGTTCACTCGGATGAACTGTTTGCGTTGAGCCAAGAGAACATAAATAGTTCAACTTAACAAGATGTATGTGATACGCGGCAAACAGGTCTGTAATCGGAAATGTGTGGGAAGAACGATAACAACACATACGATTCCTGTTAACAAGCCGTGTGTGTTGTGAGAAAACGATTGATGGTATACAATTGTCAGTGATTGATGAAATCATCACCGACGGGTTCCATTATTTAGTCCGTGTGCGATGTGATTAACTCTGTCTATAGAGCATCAACATATATACTTAAAAAGATAGGATTGCAAAACCAAATTAAGCATGCAATTACACAAGTGACTACACACATAACATTTCCACACACCAAAGTAAGCAATTACATTCATACTAAACTAGGAGAAATGAGGATCTAATCATCTACTTATTGTTGCGAAGACACTTGCTATTGGTCTGCTTCTGGCTGGATCCCTGTCCATTTTGGGGAAGGAGGAACTTCCTCATGTCAAGGATCCGCCTGTACATGCCGTAGCTCGTGTACGCCTCCTTGGCTGCGTACACGACGTGAGCTTTGTCGAGTTTCTCCATCCAGGCCGAGTGCCAGTCATGCTTGTCCTTGTTGCAGGAATCCTTCATGTCTCTGTAGTAGGGGTCGATGATGGCCCCAGCGAGGTGAACCAGTGAGTCATTCTCATGCTCCTTGCTTCCCAGATCTTGTATTGGCCCTGGATGTTGACAAGATTCTCGCAGGCGATGCCTGAATTCTTGAGCACCTTTCCATCATTGGTGATGTCCACTATAGCGAACATGTAGTGGGGTCTGTTGACAAACCTGGCAAAACGCCCGCAAGTCCTTGTGGCCAGGCAGTAGTGGTAGACAAGGACGTGGTTGCGCATGCACATCTAGGTGACGGTGACAAGGACGTGGTTGCGCATGTCCACCATCGCGGCTTTTTAGTTGGCTTCCAGGTGATGCCTGTCTTTGCTGGGCTTGTCACTGGCTCGGCCACTGCCCTGACTAGCTATTTGTCTTCTGGTGCTCACGGGATGGTGGTTCATGTAAAAAATATCTTTCCTTATCTTAATAAAGACCGACTTCGGCCTTTCGAATACAAGCTAGACACCATATGGAACATGCAACCACATATGAGACCGTGAAGTTAAAGCAAGCACCTGGGATGGTGGTTCATTGCGAGCGAGGTCATCAACTCCAGAGCAACATTTACCGTCTCCATCTGTTGACACTGCACCCTTTAAAGTGCTGTAACGTGCTGCACCTAGCCGCGTAGAAAGCTGGCATGACTTGTCTCTTTTCTTTTTTGCTTCGCTTTCGGCAGACTCTGAGATACCATTGCATGAAAACACAATAGTGAGAGTATGGATGAAGTGTGTGCAGAACTAGTGCACTGTAAAGTAGCAGATAGTAGGTGGCTGAAAAATAAATGACAGGCGACATATGATAGCTCTACAACATTGCATGGCAAACAAAATTAGATTCTACTCCGTATGATTTTGTAATATATGAGCACAGGAAATGCAGGTACTCCTCCAGCACACCACCACATGTGGTCATATCTAAGATAACAGTCGACTGAAAATAAATAGGTTAGTCGATTTTTTTAATGAACCGTCTGATCTATAAGGAACGGGTAGATGGCCTTCGTCTACCTCCCGCCAGTCACTGTTGATGATCTTTCTCGAACCGCCAGCGACCACCGGCCCAGACCCGTGCCTCCGCCGCCCCGCCCTCCCATCAACCTCAGACCATCGCCGTGCTTGGCAGCGCCCCCAAGCCATCCCTTTAATCCCGGCCGACCTCCAGATCGGGCGCCAGTAGCTCTAGGCCGCACACGCCCCTAAGATAAACACCAAGGCGCTGCTTCCCGAGCGTAATAGTTGTACTAGCGCCTGTTACGCCGGGGAATGCTTCCGTTAATTGGGAATCAACTGGCCAGAAATTGAAATTCAGGGGGGGCGACGGACCTCTAGCTAAGGTGAAATAGTATATGAGCAGAAACCTTGTGCATCGCGAGTTACTAGGAACATCTAGTATCAAGAAGAAGCAGTCAACTAGTGTCTTCTGTGGGATGAATACCATGCAAGCAGAGACGTAAGATTTGCACGAATAAGGGAAGAGGAGTACCTTCTTCGGTTGCCGGTGTGGTCACCTCCACATGTTGCATCGATCTTCTTCTTTTTACCGGGGAAACCGATGTTCTGGAGGGTGCAGGCTTGGACGAACCCATGGCCAAATTGTTGACTGTGTTGCCGTGGCCGTATGTCGGTGGAGGGGAAGCGGATCCGAGGCGACGAAGGACGGCGTAGCAGGAACAACTCCGGTGCGGTGGAGGGTGGCGAAGTTGGAGCGGCAGCAGTGAGGCATATGACGACATGGTTGAACTGGCTCGGGTACGGACGGCTCGGCCTCAGCTTCAACTACTAGCCGTGGAGGGCGTTGTGGTTGAGGTTGCGGTGGACGACGACGTCGGGGTATCGGCTCCAACGTGATGGAGGAGGGTTGTGGTTGATGGGTGGGATGGGGTGGCGAACAGAGGACGCCGGGGTTTCGCGGCTGGTGGAGAGATAGTTTTGGCGCCCACGGAGTACGAATGGGGAATCGGACGGGTGGGGGGAACCATGTTTTGGTCTGGGACATGCTTGTTTTTGGCTTTTTTGAACAGAAGATGGGACGCGCTTGTTTGAAATTTGGGGAAAGTACAAACTTTGCCCCCCTCTTAAATTTCAGACCTACTGCGGGTCGGGGGTAGGATGGTAATCCCTGGTGTCCCAAATAGTGGGCGGGAGCGATTTCGGCCGCGCGCATGTGTGCTTAGGCGGCCATTGTGTATGAATGTTTTTCGGAGGCGGTTGCGTGGCGTCTAGATGAAGCTACAAACCTACCCCGGTTTAGACCTTTGGACGTCGGGCCGGTAGGTTTCACAGGTTGGAGTTATTAGAAAAGTAATTTCCTTGTACTACCAAACATTGGTCTCACGCGGTTTCGGGCGAGTAGAGGCTCTTTTGGCGCTTCGTTCGAAATTTTGAAACACAAGCATTCACATTTAGAGTACTCCTGAACTATGAGGATTGACCTAAATAGACAACGTTATATTTGACCTTGTATGTTTGAAAACCTCATTAAATTATCCGCTTCCTTTTGAAATTTTGACACTTGAAAATCCTATAACTACGATTATTTTGGAATGGAGGAGCTAAATTTGAATCTGTTTTGTACACGACTACATATGCTATTATGTACAAAATCAGAGCAAAGATTGGTACCCCCATAGTTTAGGTATGGTTTACAAATGCCATGATATCAAATTCAAATAATTGAATGGACTTCATGTTGAATTCGATTTTTTAAACCACCTTAGGTTGAATTCAAATGTATGCTAGTTCATAGGTAGCTATTTATAAATGTCCATTGTGTAACTTTGGTATGTATAATGTGCTTTACACACACAACATGAACTATACTCACGTTTATATTCGATTACTAAAGCGATGCATTGTCTGGAGTTCAAAATACTAACTATGTGGATCAATTGTGTCAAATAATAACATAGACATGCTCAAATTCGATAGAATCTAGATGTCTGATGGATCAATGACCGCTCCTTACGCGAATTGCAAATATCATGATCCCATCCTAATATTTGGATACAATTTATATCTTTAATCAATGTGTAGAGCAGTCTTTTACGTGTAGTTTCACTCTCCATCGGTGGTCTCTCACACATGCTCACACACTCTCTCCCGAGGTGTCTTTCTCGCACACATGCTCTAGATATAACCCTCCCTCCCTCTCATAACCATTTACAACTGTTTTCACTAACCTTTTTCACAAGCACTCTTCCTCTCGCAAACATACACACGCACAATCCTCATCGACCCTTTCTATATACATGGACCTACCTACGTGTCTCATGTACGGACATTATCTTTATGCCTGTCTCTCACGCATTATCTCACACCTCTCTTCCTAATCGACGAGTATGATTCTAGCAGAGCATTCTGTAGGATGCCCCTTAAAGTTAGGTTGGATGAATAGTAATATCAGAGATAAAGGGGTTACCTTAGTCCGAGAACCTAGGGTTACAAATCCTAGCCGGCTTTGTCAGTGGACATAGAGTCCTTCACAATTCTGCTATCTTTGTCTTGTACGACTAGTCATCCATGGGTCTTCCTAAATGTGTCATGGGCCGACCAATGTGGCGCAGGATGGAACCGAACGAAGGGCCTCACCTCGACCCACCTGACCTCACGCGGTGACACACCCTCTGCCCCCACGTCTCATTATCTTCTCACACCCACACATACCAACACAAACACCACACACACAGAAAATTTCTCCTGGTGCCTCTATTCCCTCCCCCCTTGCATATACACACTTAAGGGAATGGAATCTCTTGTCGTGACGTCATATTCGTATCTCTCTCTAGACCACTCTCATTTCTCGTGCTATCTCTCCCACGCCCCCCCCGTCGGCCCCTCTATCCATGCCTCTCTCGAATACGTAATACACACACATACCTCTCTAGGCCCCGCCAAATGCATCAACTACACATTCACACATGTTACATCACGTACCCCATTGATCTAAAAAGCCCTCTCTTCACGTTTATTTTGCATACAACATTCCTTTTGAATAAAGTGTGGCCAAAAAATTATTTTAGAGTTTCTACATATATACAACATTACAAAGTTATATGGAGGAGTACGAACGCTAATTTGCATTGCATTGTGCCCACAATGATATTTATTCCGCACTGTGAATTTGTATATTTTTATACTATATACAAAGTTAGTCATAATAAAGAGAAACGAAGAGCATCTCTCTCTCCATCGCATATCCCCCTGTACGCCCCTTTCACGTATGCACACAAAACTATCTCCAGGTCCTCTAAAAGTAAGCCCCCAGAAAATTCATGCGTGTTTCATCTTTCTCTCGCGATATATGCAATGACGATCATTGTATTTGAAGCGAAAGCATGATACATACATTGGACTTCATAATCCACTCACTGCGGTCACCGTTTATGTTTAGTGGTTATTATACAGTCACGGGCTCACCGTACAACTTTGTATTTGCTCATGACATGACTAGTTGACCAGTTAAACGCTCCACGTGGCACCTCTAGTGTTGCATCACATTATCTCTAACATCGTGCCCACCTGTCGACTTGTATCTACTCTACATCTACACTATTATAAAATACATAAAATACACTCTTATAAAAAACAGAGTTGGTGATGGTGGTGTGCGTGCCATCCTGCAATATAGGCCGTCCGATTTATATCTGATGGATAGGAAAGAAACTATGGCAATTTTGCAAAAAGGTACCCACACACCTCTCCACATTTGCAAATAAGGCCTTCCCTCGTTCATCCTTTTCTATCACAAGATAAACAAGTCATACAAATGCATCTTGATGTTACGTGCAACGCACGGGCATCTTGCTAGTAAGAATGAAAACAAACGACAAATTTTTTTTGACGGTGGTTTGAAGTCATGACCGCGGGCACAGCGGACAAGGTGGCCTTGTATTGGTATGATGAGTCGTCTGTTTTAACACACATGATCTGGTGTGGTGATTATACACACACGCACGCATGCACACGAACTCCATCCACGCAACACTCACACAAACACATGCACTCACGCAGGCACGCAACACTCACACGTACACACGCAGCCACGCACGCACGCAACACTCACATGCACACACGCATGCATGCATGCACACAGCAGTATACCACACGGCCAACACACACACTCACGCTCAAGTGCTCAACGTACACATGCATGCGCACACATCAGGCCCTGACAAACACATACACAACCAGGTGATTCCCGCGCACGGGTTGGAGCCTTGTCGCGCCTACGTAAATTTGTGTTTATCTGACCTTTTCCCTATGCGAACTGACAGGTGGGACCCACAAGGGACATGGTCAATTTAACTAGTCAACATGGCGCCATGCAGACTATTTGGCCGGTCAACAGAGTGCAATCCGATGCTGAACTGTGAGCAAGTGACCAGATAATCACCGCAAAATGTATATAGTGACCGTAATCAACTTATTCCGAAGTTCGGTGACCGTATTACGCTTTTCTCTCTGTAGGCCCTCCAAAACTACATCTCTACACGTTCTCGCATGTTACATCTAACAACTATGCAATACAACACTACTACTACACTCTAACACAATAAATCATATGTGTTTTTAGTTTTACTAGATATCATATTGTTACTTATAATTATTCAGTTTGCATACATTAAAATTGCCTTTGAAATGTATGGCCAGTATCATCTACCGCGCGGGAAAAATCCCGCCCTTTCCTGTTTAATCGGGTTTGTATCGATGGATCGTGCGAAACAGCAAAACTATAGTACTATACAGTACAAGTGACAGTTCACTGGGCCGTCGTGTCGTCTAATCCTCCGTCGTAAGAGTGGAGCGCTCGCTTTCATAAATCTTCTAGTCCCTTTCGCCAACATGTGGGACATCAAGCTATCGGGTACACGTGCCATACCGGAATACAGTGTAGAGCAGCCGGGGTGAAGCACCCAGTCATGGCGCCGGCGTAGTAATGAGCAATGAGGCGTCAAATCACAAAGTTGCACCTTTCCCGCAGTTAAGTCGGAGGGACGAAGTAATAATGCTAAAAAAGAAGTTGGAGGGACGAAGCAACCATCATTTCACTCGTTGCTGAATCTGCTTCTCCCTCATCTTCTTCAACTTAACCACGTGTTGCTTCTGCCGTTGTTCTGCCTCAGGTGGGACGCGGATCAGCTTGGTAAAGCACTGACATGTGGGACGAGATGTTAGCAAACCGCCAGGACAATGTCCTCCGAAAATAAGAAACCTCCCCCGCCATCCGCGCGGCAAAATCACCTCCTTTTTACTAATCTTTGATTCTATAATTTTTTAGATCAGTATAATTGAGATTTGTATAGATAGCACATAGGAGAAAAACCAAGTGGTACGGTTAAGGGCATCCACAATGTGTAGCCAAATGTGGAAATAGCTTTTGGCATCGTGGGAACCATTGTGAACGGTGTTGCCAAAGCCAAAAAGATGGAACCGAAGCTCCCTGATTGATTGATTGAAGGAATAGAAAAATGCAACGTCTCTCCTCTTTCTCCCATGCTTGGACGCATGTAGTACAGTATAGAGCACAGAGTCTACTCCCCTGTCCCTTCTATCACAAATCACAAAGTAGTGAGGCGTCAAATCACAAAGCACGAACGAAGCGACTATCATTTCACTCTTCGCTGACTCCGCTTCTCCATCGTCTTCTTCGAGAAACCATCTCACCACACTAGTACTCCTAGTAGTAGTACTAGTAAAGGACTTCCTGGATGCAAATAAGGCGGATGTCTTGGCTTGCAGGTGGAACTTGCGAACGACTTACCGTGGTCTCCCTCAATGGTGTTCTCCGTCGAACGCATTTTACCAAACCACAAAAAAAGAAGTCGTCGACGTCACCGCAATGGGCAAGGAATTCAAATATAGTTACAACCTCCATTTTTTTTGTACACAAGGCCAGTATATCAAAATTACAATTTGCAAAGGGCCACTAACACTAATCAAGGCAAAAATGATGGGGTTAGCAACCAAGGACATTAATATCCCCTGCATGCATGCGGAAGTGAGAAGGTTCGTTTGCGTGGCGCTGCATTAATCAAGCGATGAGGAGTGAGATGGTTAGCTCTTTGGTCTTTCAAGAAAAAATACGCATTAATTGACACGTGAAACGAGGATTTGTATCAATTAAATCCCGTGAAGGAAAACCCCGGTTTTCTTTTTTAACACTAGTACTCCTAGTACGCACGTACTTATCCTGTTTGGGTCTAGGCCTTGCATTACCAAACTTCACCACACATTTTTGCCAAGTTTGCCTAAAGTTTTCAAAATGAGAAGGAGGTACACTTGCGCACGACTGTCGCGGTCACACCGCACCCTCGCATGGTCGCTCCTGCACGCCGTGGTTGCACCGCACCCTCACACAGTCGCTCCTGCATGCCGCAAACCCAACCAAGGGAACGCACCCTCACTGACACGTACTGTCGCATGTGAACAAACCAAACTCAGTCATCCTATCGCTGACACATAATTTTCGTTCATAGAGTATGTTTATCCAACCGGAGTATCCGTACGGCCCGTGCGGTGGTCTGTTGGGGAAGAAGAAGAGGTGAGGAAGAAGGAAAGAAGGGTTAGGAGACGTAGGATATTCATCCAACCGCCTGAAATGGTACACTGACCCAAGTCAGGCGACTTGCATAAAAAATAGTATGTTTTTACACAGCAAAAGATCCATGAAAACAACAACATAAAGAAAAACTATCACTGCTCGAGGAAAGAGACGGCCTCGTCGTCTTTGGCTGCCGGCGTGAAGCAGCCATCGCTACCGACGTGTGTCTCCGCACCGTGGTTGTCCTCGGCCTCCAGCTACTCGTTCAAGAGGAGCGTGCGGGCGCTCTTTACGGGCGAGAGCACAACCCGGTTCAAGTCGAGGATGTCCGGTTCCGCCTGCAGGAGGGCCTCGATGGCAGGGGCATCCGCGCGCTCCACGTTGAGTCGAGCCTCCGCCGCCCGGTTCAAGTCCAGGACTTCCGGTTCCGCCTGCAGGAGGACGTCGATGAGAGCGGCATTCGCGCGCTCTGCGTTGAGTCGAGCCTCTGCCGCTCGGTTCATGTCCAGGACGTCCGGTTCCACCTGCAGGATGGCCTCGATGGCAGCAGCATCTGCGCGCTCCGCCTCAAGTTGAGCCTCCGCCGCCCGGTTCACATCCAAGACATCCAGTTCCGCCTGCAGGAGAGCCTCGATGGCAGTAGCATGCGCACGCTCCACATCGAGTTGAGCCTCTGCCTTCGGTCCTCCTTTAGTATCGCCATGTTGAACCGCTGGTCCGCCTGCACCATGGGGGACTCGGACGACGGCACGAAGTCGACGTCTATCGTCTAATACCCATCTGGGGCCTTCTGCGCCGCGACCTCTGTAGTGAACATTGGATCGGCTTCCTCCTCCTCGTAGCCTGGCTCCAGAGAACTCAGGGATTGGCCCGCCGCAAAGCGAGCTTGGGAACGGAGGTCTGTGACGCCGACCGCCGCCGCGATTTCTGCGTGGCGCTCCGGTGTCAGCATCTTGTAGTAAGTGATCTTGCGGCGCACCATGGCTTTTCGGCGAACTAGGGGACGCTTGATGCGGGTTAGGGGATCGAAAGGTGGGGGAATGGGCTAGAGATTTGGTGTGGTTTTAGGGCAGTGGCTGGCGTAGGCCGAGCAGCAAAGGTTCTGGTGTGAATAGTGGTTTCAGTGACGACCGGTTCATCGGTTTTGACTATACATTGCTCTTGGCACGTTCGCATTGCAGCCTAGAACGCTGGACCCTCCACGTCGCTCGCCGAATGGAACGCGCTTCGTCTTGCGTTTTCGCTCGCTTGTGGGACCGCAGTTGAGAGCAAACCGACGTCCCTCCCCCGCCCCCGCCCACGTCATTTATTATACCACCACTCCCTCCGTTTTATGCGGAGTAAATAAAAACAGATGGAGTATACTACGGATGAGGATCCCCTGACGTGGCCGAACCCATTGAGTAACTGACATGCGGGGCCTAGCAAGCATGGGGTCCGCCAGTAAGTGACCGAAAGGGATGGTAAGGCAGGGATACCTATGTCAGAGGATCCACTTCCACTATACTACTTTGACCAAATGTTAGAGTAATAATATATGACATGCAACTTACACAAATGTTAGAGTAATAATATATGACATGCAACTTACACAAAGCATACAGGGTCTAATGCATTTTTCGAGGCTAACTTTGACCAAATGTTAGAGTAATAATATATGACATGCAACTTACACAAAGCATATGGTCAATTTCGTATGTGAAAGGAGTTTCCAATGATATAATTTTCACATTATACATCTCATGTACTCCCTCTATCTAGGTGTGTAAGTCATATTACAAAAACCAAATAATCCGAAAACACGTAGGCGCGGTGCATTAACTTCTACCTCATTTCTTGTTTCTTGACATATGAACCAATAAGAGATGAGGGTGTGCATGCTTTTAATGACCTGAGACTATCAAACATGACATGCAGTGGTTAGTTCATTGCATGCAATACTATTAATTAGCAAATAAACATTAATGTCTCTCATTTTCCCCTCCTCCTTGGTCACGGTGCACAGCCTAAGATGACTTACTCACCTATGTGAAAGGAGTACTATTAATCTTGTCAATAGTCAAATTGGAAACCATCTCAAGTACAAATCTAGGAGTACGTACGAATCTAACAATATTTATTGGGCGTTGTTGAATGTTGATACCTTTTTATCATAGTAGAGATACTTTGACTACACATAAAACTTATATGTAAAGTAGAAAGGATAGGAGGGAGTATATTGTACGTTCAAAAAACGAAACGAACATTGAATACCCTTTATATATGATTTGCGGATGCTATGATCACCGGTTCAAAATTTTGAATCCGCTTTAGGTATCACGTGCCCCCACTCGTTCCCTCTCGATTTCATCTCGGGGTCCGGAGATCTATTGAAAGAGGACTAGGGTGGGTACAGGCGGATGATACTCGGCAGAATATTCAAATGAGACATGCGGGAGGATGGACTCGACTGAAGGGCGACATGATCGATGGAGAAGAGGGTTGGAGAGGAATGAGAAATAAGCAAACGGCACATGATTACACTTGAACGGCTCAAATAAAGAATAAGTTGTCTCACTTGGCCTACATAGTGAAAGGCCTAATGCGCAACGCGGAGCACTGACGCTCGAATATGGACGGGAAAATAGGGAAACCGACATGTGGGGCACACCCGTCGGGACAACGTAGCGCAGACTAGTCCAATGGAGGAGCTGGCCCACGACCTCCTCACCACCGACAACCGTTCATGTGGGTCGTTGGGGCCAACAACGGGGCGCAGCTCCAGCACCGCCTCTGGACACGGCGACCGCGGTGAGCGACACGCTCATATCATCGATAGACACGGTCGGTTTCAGTGTGCTGAGGGTGGCGTTAGTGCTGTGGCACAACCAACGGTATGTTTGGTTTGTGCCCAAGGTTGCCCCATCAAAGCATTGGGTAGCCAAAATTTTGGTTGAGGTATTGGTTGCCCATGATTTGGCCGACATTGGCAAGAAAAATGAACTAGAGTTGGCTAGAGTTCATTGGCATGCCAAAGAAATGGCAACCATCCAAACAAAGACCAATCTTTGGGTCATGACCAAAATTTTGGTAAGGTGCAGTTTGGCCACAATCCAAACACACCCCAACACTCGGCTCGTCGAGGATGCACGGGGCGCCGCGACACGTCCGCGGAGTGGTGTAGCGCGGCCAACTGCATCCTCTGGACCTAAGACCATGCCGGGTCGTCTTGCTTTTTCAATGACATGCGGGGATCGCATTTGAGCAAAGGAAATCTCCAACGTTGCCACGACAGTAGCTGACTACCCTGGCACACCAAAGCCCTCGTCCATCGCGCCGTCGCGTGGTGCGTTCCCAGCCAGCGCCAGCTGCCCGCATTCATGCCGTCCGTTCGGATGTCGTCGTTAAGAGGCTCGGTGCCCGAGGAACCAACTCCAGCGACTTAATGACGCACCCGGACGCTTGGCCTCACCGGAATGCGCTACTTAAAGTGGCAACGCCCAGCTAACCTCCACACCATAGCGCATCGTCCTCCTACCTGGCACCACATCCACCATGACCGCAAGTGTGAACGCTTTGTGGGAGAGCTTGTCTTCGGGGATGAAGCTCGAGGTCGCCGCCCTCGCTCAAGTCTCCTCTCGCGATGCAATAGCGGCGTAGCCTGACGCAGACGCGACCGCACAAGTGGTGGCCACGCTGGCGGCCAACGGCGGGAGCACCGTCAGCCACGCGTCCTACTTGCCACCGTCCAACGTCCGGCACCGCCGAGGTTGGGGAATCCTCCGAGGATGATTAGGGCATGGGAGGCGGCAGGGCATGGTGTGCCAACTGGCCGGTCCGTATCCCGTGTTCTACTCTTCCTCGCCGGAGACCGCACCTTCACTTCACGGGTCTTGAACCCCGCCCCCATACATAGAGATTGCAGATGGATGACGTCGGTCGCCACTGTAGAATAGGTTTAGGGTCGGGTTTCTTTTATTTTTCTATCCTATAAAAGTTTGAAATGTAATGAAAATCTGCCGTGTTTGCATTAATCTCGGCCGGTGTATATGAACTTTCACAATAATATACATATTGTAGGAGTACTAGCAAGATGCCCGTGCGTTGCACGGAAGATCAAGATCTTGTGGGAGAAAAGGATGAACGAGGGAAAGCCTTATCTGCAAATGTGGAGAGGAGTGCGGGTAAATTGTCATAGTTTCCTTCCTATCCATTAGATATAGATCGAACGGCCTATATTGCAGGATGACAGGCACACCATCATCACCAACTCTGCTTTTTATTGAACCGAGACAAATCTAAAAAACCCAACTAAGCCAACCTCCCAGCATATCGCGCGGGAAAAGACCCGGCCGCGCCGTTTTAGTCGGGATTACCGGATTACTAGTAGTAGTATCGATGGATCGTGCGAAGCAACATTTTTTTTGAGGGGGCAAAGTACCTAGTTTAAAAGGAAAAAAGGCGGTACACTCACAACACTCCTGTCGCGGTCGCATTGCACCCCACACACGTTCGGTCCTGCACACGGCTCACGCAAACGGAACACGATTCGGCTTGCCTCTTCACTGACACGTGGGACTGCACTTGGAGAAACCGACCATGCGCTAAACTCCCCCCGCACACCGCGCGAAAATCCTCCCCACCACACACAAAAATTCCCCCCAAATTCGATTCAACCGCCCTTCGGCCAAATATTCCCCAAACCCCCCTCCCCCCGTTCCCCCTCCACTCCATTCGCTCCGCCAAAGCCGCCCTCCCCGCCGCGCCGATACGTCGGTGCCGTGGTTCGTTGAGGGGACGCACGGCGATCCTCTCGCTCCCACAGTACGCTCTCGTAGACTTGCGTCCTCTAGCCGCGCCGCCACCTCTGGCTATGTTCTTGTGGAGGCGCACGGCGGTCAGCGCCGGCACCGCTGGCGACGTTCGTGCGGAGACGCACGGCGGTCAGATTCTTCCATGGTATGCGCACTCTAGACTGCGGCCCCGTTCATGTCGGTGTAGCGCTGAATGTTAGCTGATAGACGCTGTTAATCTCACTGTTTGCTGAAGTAGTTTACTGTCAATATGCTCTGCTTAAGAAGCTTCCTTGCCCTGTTCTGCACTCAATCTGCTTAGCTGAGATGGCATGCCAAGGCCGATTAGTTGCTAAAATATCCTGCCATATATTTATTGTGACGTAGATTGCCATGGTCTAGTAGCCAATCTGTTAGGTGAAATGGCTCTACACTGTTTTATACTCGATCTTTGTTGCTGCGATGGCCTTTGATGGTTAGATGGCTATGTGCTCGGCCTCATTGACTGTTGAAACAACCTGCCATAATTTAGCACTCAAATCTGTTTGCTGAATTAGCTTTACATATATTTCGTTACTTAGATCTGCTCGTCCAAATATCTTGCCATAGCTTTAGACATTGACCTAGGTATTTTTTCTGGACTTCATAAAAAAGCATATATGTTTTTCCTGTAATATCTAGTAGAAGAACTAATTTGTATGTCTAACAGATGGACTGGACTTGGATAACTTCTGCTCGAAGATTCTTCGCTGCATATGTCGAGGGGGTTGAAAACTTCATGAACTTTATAAGAGCTGAGTACGGTGGTCCGAAATCAGATGTGCTCTGCCCATGTAGCAGTTGTATGAATTCAGTTACAAGACCCCAGTCAACTATGCAAAATCATCTACACTTGTATGGGATGTCAGTCACATATACTAGGTGGGTTCATCATGGTGAAGCTATGAACGTCAATGTTATTGACTACGTGGAAGCAGCAGATCACCATCTTGATCTGCCTGATGCTCAGGTGGAAGAGGAGGAGGAGGAGGTGGTGGCGGAGCCAGTGAGTTTGACCAACATTGAAACAATGCTACGAAATGCTCGTGCATTCCGTGAACTTTCACCTGCAGAAGAAAAACAGTCGGCCGCATGTTGGAACAATGCAACGTTGCTGTCACCCCAGGAAATAAGCTGTCAGTAATCTCAGCTATAGTCACCTTTCTTCAGGTGAAGACATCTGAGCGGATGACCAACAAATCATTTGATGCGATGTTGGCTGCTTTCCGCAAATCTTTCCCAGATGCGTCTGAGCTGCCACACACCTACAGTAAAACGAAGAATTTCCTTCGTGCAGTTGGAATTGGATATGATATGATCCATGTTTGTAAGAATAATTGTGTTCTATTCCGGAAGGATTATTCCAACTTAAGTGAATGCCCGAAATGCAAATCATCAAGATGGAAAGATGGCGATGCTGTGAAGAGGGTTCCTCATAATGTTTTGAGACATTTTCCAATTACACCAAGATTGCAGAGGTTGTTTCATGATGCTAAAACAAGAGAGGATGTACTGTGGCATTCTAGGAACCAGGATGACAGAGATCAGAATGTAATGAGCCATCCATCTCATGGTAGTGAGTGGAAAAGCTTCAGTGATAAACACAAAGAGTTTGCTGCTGACCCGAGAAACATTAGACTTGGCTTAGCTTCAGATGGATTTAACCCATTTGGCCACCAGAGCGCCACATATAGCATGTGGCCAGTGCTTGTTATCCCTTACAACATGCCTCCAAATGTCTGCACCAAAGAATCAAACTACATGATGGCCTTGCTCATCCCAGGTCCAAAAAGTCCTGGAAAGGATTTTGATTTGTTCATGGAGCCTCTTGTGGAGGAACTTCAACAGCTATGGAAGGGTGTTCTCACTCGAGACCTATATAGCAGCCCACCAGCTGATTTCTTTCTGCGTGCTGTTGTAATTTGGTGCATCCATGATTATCCGGCTTTGGGCACTATGTCAGGGCGAACGACACATGGTTACAATGCATGTGTTCGCTATGACAGGAATCCGCTGTCATACGCAATACTTAGCAAGATCTGTTACATTGGACAACGCTGTTTCCTTGCCAAGGACAAGCCGCATCCTAGAAAATATCGAGGACATGTGTTCAATGCAAAGCATGAAAACCGTGATGCGCCAAAGAGGCTCACCGCTGATGAGTTGCAAGTGGAATTAGATAAGGTCAGGCATATTACACCAGGAAACCATCCTGGTAATGGTAGCGGGAAAAGGAAGCGTGGCACGGTAGAAGAGAGATTATTGTTTACCCGCAGGTCCACTTTGTGGGACTTGGAGTATTGGGAAGATTTGGATCTGCGGCATAATCTTGATGTGATACACATCGAGAAAAATATATGTGACAACATTATCGCACACTTCTTAACATTGAAGGCAAGACGAAAGATACCTTAAAATCTAGGATTGATTTGACACACCTGGGTATCAGAAAGGATTTGCAGGTGCAAGTTGAAGGTAAACCACGGGATATGGCACCAGCTGTGTACGTCTTGGACAAGGTAAAAAGAAAAGAATTCTGCGAGGTCCTGTCACGTGTGAGATTCCCACATGGATTTGCTTCCAACCCTGAAAGGAGAGTCAGTGCAGATGGAAACAAGGTACAAGGGTTGAAAACTCATGACTGCCACGTCCTACTTCAAAGGGTTTTACCTGTTATCCTTAGAGGATTGTGCCGCCCTGACTTATACAGAGCAGTTGCAGAGTTGGGACAATTCTTTAGGGAACTCTGCAGTAGAAATATCAGGATAGATGCTTTGGAGCGTCTTAGAGACAAGATACCAACTATCCTATGCGACCTTGAGAAGATATACCCTCCAGCCTTCTTTGATGTGATGGTCATCTGGCTGTTCATCTACCTGATGAGGCACTACTTAGAGGTCCAGTACAGTATGGCTGGATGTACCCTATTGAAAGGCGGCTAGGCACTTTCAAGGGCTATGTTAGGAATAGAGCTAGACCCAAGGGTTCCATTGCAGAGGCCTACATTGCTACAGAAGCATTGACATTCTGCTCAAAATACATTGAAATAGCTGACCAGCTTAGCAAAGAGGTGGGTGAAGACAATCCCGGGCTCAATGTTTTTGATTATTCTCTTCGAGTTACAGCGAAGAGTCGACAAGAGGACAAACCTAAAGATTTGGAAAAAATGGTTTGGTATGTGTTGAATAACTATCCTGAGATACTACCTTATATCAAGTAAGTGCAGTACTGCAGCTTATACATCGTAATCTACTAAACTTGTAGCACATTCTTATATATTTAGATGTTTGATGCGATCACTATGTTGTGAAGCATCTACAAAGAGGAGTTACTGCCGCAAAATCCAAGAAACATTGACAAACTGGTTATGGCAGGATTTGCGAAATGGTTCAAGAACCATGTAAGCTTTTGAAGTGCACTGTCAGTTTTTTAATATATTGAGTACATAAGATGATCAGCTTGTCTATTTTCTAACCATAGGTTAAGAAGATACGGGAGGATGGGCAGGCAGTTGATGATGCCCTTTACTCACTAGCAATGGGTCCTGATACTCGGGTAAGACATTATGAATCTTGCGTTCTTAGAGATGTGCGCTACAACACCCTTACACGAGACGAAGGCAGGAAGACACAAAACAGTGCCATCATGAGCACGGATACGTATGACAAAGAGACAACTGAAATGTATGCTAACATAACGGACATTGTTCAGTTGCATTATATCTCCAGTTTCGAGGATCATCGGTGTGTGGTTCTGTTGTGCTGTCGTTGGTATAACCTATTTTCCAGGATCGCAAAACCCAGAGCTGATGATTATTTCAAATCCATGAATGTCAAGGCGGCGTACCAGACCAACCAGCCTTTTATTTTGGCAAATCAAGCAACACAGATATTTTTCTTGGAAGACACATTTGCACGTAGCTATGACTAGATAGTATTGCAAAGGTTTGAGCAGAGGAATTCATTTAATGAAGTTGCACAACAAGATGATGCTTACACTGCTCCTGATGTACAAGATAACACAGATGTTCCTAATATCATTGAGAACCATCACGTCAATGACGCCGGCGAAAAGATTGCCTGTCGTGCTGTGGACATACAAGAGTTGATCAAGAAGAAGCCAACATTCGAGGACGTTGAGGACGAAGAAGAAGATGACACTGTGGGGAATTACGATTCAGACTGATACACATGGCGAAGATGTTGACGCTATTGCTGCGGATGATGATTACATTGCATTTGTCGTATTTTCCTGTCAGAAGATGTTTTTTATCTACTATGTGAAATTGTGTTTGCTATGACAACTGAAACCTGATGAACATGTTGTTTAGTATTTTGCTGTGAGAACATCACTTGTTATGTATGCTGATTTGTGTTTGGTGATTGTATGACAACAAAAACATGATGACATTGTTGTTTAGTTGTACTCATATTTGGCTGTGAAACTTGAATTTGATGACATAGTTTGTTGTTGGACTGCAATTTGCTCGACGTCTTCGAATGAGAACAAAGCTGACCCGATAGGGCCTCTGCTATCTATTTATTTATATGAGAAAAAGGGGATACCCCCTGATTTCCGTTAATAGAAATCATTAGATGTTCACAACACTACGCCCAGTCTGCTACACAGGTTTCATTCATTACTAGTTTCAGCAAAGTGCTCATGTCATAGCCACTGAATACATCATGAGTGCTACATACACTGCAAATAAAGAGACAATCATCCTATAGAGCACATCGATTTTGCCCATTATCTTCACAAGCTCTTTCATCTCCTCATTGCTGTCAAGGCCGTTCAGCAGCTGTTGCTTGGCCATGATCAGAGGAACTGCATCTTTAACCTTTTGCTCTGCATCTTCCTCTTCTGTCATTCCTTCAGTTACTTGTCCAACACCCCAACCTGCTGGTATTGGGATTCCTCGGCTAACCAAATAATCAGCGTAGTTGCATTCCCCCACATCAGCAACTTCCCAGAAATACAAATCACACGAATCTTCCCTTTTTTGCACGAATCAAATTGGAAGATCATCAACCAAACTATTAAAAAAATCAGCAACTGAAAGCAGCAGAACAACACTTAAACATATTATTACCCCATGATTCGGGCATTTGTAGAAGACTCGGCCAGGGTTGCGGATTATGGTTGAGACGTGATGGATGACTCTGCGTGAAACTATTAAAAAAATCAGCAACTGAAAGCAGCAGAACAACACTTAAACATATTATTACCCCATGATTCGGGCATTTGTAGAAGACTCGGCCAGGGTTGCAGATTATGGTTGAGACGCGATGGATGACTCTGCGTGATTTGCAGCAGTGGCACCACACCAACAGCAGCGGGTTGCGATGAGCAATCGGCTGCGGTGCGCGTGCCGGCGGGGGTGTGATGAGACCCACATGCGATGGTACGGGTGGCGACTTGGCGCATATCTGGTTGTTGCTTGCTGAAGAGCAGGTGGACGAGCAGCCGACGGACATGGTTGCTGTGGCTAGAGCTTCTGATGCTAGGCAGAGTAAGTAGAGAAGAGGAGAAGCGAACGTTGGATATGTCAGTTTCATTACTTGCAGAGTAGCATAGCACCATATATAGTCATAGTCTAGGTTTGGATTCGAACCAGCTACAGGAGCACGTCTTTCTTTTTTCTAAAACTCGGCAACGTCTCTTTACTGGTACACTAGCTTGTTCTGTACGCCTTCCCAAGTCTTTGATTTTCTTTCCCTTTTTTTGCGAGGAAGGAAGGAGGACAAAATTGAGAGTTCCTCGGACTCGAACCCAAGACCTATCAGTTGAAAACCAAGGGTGCTAGTCACTTATGTGGCGAACGTTCCCTGTGAGGAGGACGACAGACGAATGCATTTTCCTCGCAATTTTCTTCCTATACATAAAAAAGTATGCTACTTGGTGTCCGCTTAGTCAAAAAACAATTGTGCCAACCTTGACCGTTTGATTGACATTCAACGTTTGTCGCGTTTCTTCAGTCTCTTCTTCTTCGAGCCGCCAAAGCCAAACCAGCGCCGGCGGGACTGCCTGCTCCCGCCTCCCACGGCTGGCTGTGATCTTCCCCGGCTCCTGTTCGTTCCCGTACGAGGCCTCACCATCGTCCTCCGCCTTGGTTCGCTCGCAGCAGTGCCGCCCTCCGGTGTTGTCAACATGGTCAACAACCGAGAGGAATAAGGAGATGACTGCACATGGTGAGGATGACAGTAGGGACCCATCAGCGCGCGCAGTATTTTTGTTTTTTCGGGACGGAGAAGGGTATCAACTGGGTTGTGCGGGACCCGTGGCCCGTCTAGCCCAGGCTTTTAATTCATATGTTTAGCACATGACCAGCCCAGTTTGTTTTTTTCCTTTCTAAAAAATGGCTAGCCAGCTATTTTGTTTTTTGCAGAATAACCAACATAGGCCTACTTGCTTTTCTACGCCCTGCTGGGCCGGAAATATTTCAAGACGAGGAGGGATGCATTTTGCCCAGAAAATGGGCTATAAGTAATAAGAAATGGGCTATAAGTAATAAGAAATGGGCTATAAGTAATAATAAATGGGCTGTAAAATGAAAAAAATACAGCAAATAGACAATTAGTTCCCAAATACTGTTTTCTTTCGGATTTTGATATTTTAAATTTCATTGTTTTTGTGCGGGTAAAATTTCATTGAATTTAAATTAAGGTATATTTAGATTTAAAATTAATTTGAATCTGGCTAGAAATTTCGGGTTGTATGCTGTTTGGGACAGATTTGGAGGCTGACTTGTGGGTCTACCAGGTTGCCGTGTACTTTGGCTTTGTCAACTTAGTCCACAAACGATTCTAGCAGCAGTGACCGTTGGATGTTAATCCAACGGCCATGCTGCTTCTTCAATATCTGATCTTCTTGCTCCAGCCGCCCAAACCAGCTCCGGTGGGACTACCTGCTCCCGCCTCCCGTGGCCGGCTGCGCTGCCACACAGGCCGCACCACCCCACCCTACTTCATTGCTGGCCAGGCCATTCCTCTACTCACCCACACCTGCTGTTATTTTCCAGCGACGACAGCCGGACCAGTAAACCCTCGTACTCCCCATCGCGTGGGCAACCATTGCCAAGTCTTCCTCGGCTCCGTGTCATTCCCTTCCTAGGCCTCGCCGTCGTCCACCGCCATGGTGCTCTCGGCGCGGCCTAGTCAACATGGTCAACGAACGACATCCATCGGCCGTGGAATGTACGTGCAAAATAATGATTCCTCCACCTGACAACTGGGACCCACCGGAAGGGCCTCTATATTTCGCGAAAAAACGTTCCCCCCGCTGACATGTCAGACCCACCAGCTATATCTTTGTACGCAAGGAAGTGCCTCCTTATTACGCACAAAAAAATGAATACCCACCCTGCTAGATGGGACCCACCATAGTGGGAGGATGACTTGTGGGCCAACTAAGTTGACGGGGACGGAGGGCTTTGTCAACTTAGTCAATATGAACAATTCTAGCTCCAGTGACCGTACGATGTCCATCCAACAGCCATGGTGCTTCTTCAATCTCTGGTCTTCTTGCTCCAGCCGCCCAAAGTAGCGCCGGTCGTGCCGCGTGCTCCTGCCTCTCATGGCCGACTGTGATGCCACGGAGGCCTCACCGCCCCCTACTACTCCCACCGCTGGCCTAGGGTATCCCTCTACTCACCCACACCCCCAGTTATTCTGCGGCGACGGCAGCCTCACGCCGCAGCCGAACCAGTGAACCCTCGTACTCCTCTCCGCGCGGGCTACCACTGCTGCGTCTTCCTTGGCTCCGCGTCGTCCCCTTCCTAGGCCTTGTCGTTGTCCAGACCACCGCCCTGGTGCTCTCGGCACGGCGTGGTCAACATGGTCAACGACCGACTTCGATCGGAAGAGTACTGTACGTGGAGAGGCTGACAGCTGGGTCCAGGCGGCCGCAAGGAAGTGCCTCCTTATTACGTGCAAAATAATTATTCCTCCACCTGACAGCAGGGACCCACCGGACGGGCCACCTTATTTCACGAAAAAAGTTTCCCCCCTGACTGATGGGACCCACCGGACGGGCCAGCGTATTTCACGAAAAAACGTTCCCCGCGCTGTCAGCTCGGACCCACCAGAAGTGCCTGCTTATTAGGCACAAAAAAAATGAATACTCCCCTTGCTAGATGGGACCCACCATGGTGGGAGGCTGACTTGTGGGCTTACTAAGTTGACTGGGACGGGGGCCTTTGTCAACTTTAGTCAATATGAACGATTCTAGCTCCAGTGACCGTACGATGTCCATCCAACGGCCGTACTGCTTCTTCAACCTCTGGTCTTCTTGCTCCAGCCGCCCAAAGCAGCGCCGGTCGTGTCGCATGCTCCTGCCTCCCGTGGCTGGCTGTGCTGCCGCGGAGGCCTCACTGCCCCCTACTATTCCCACCGCTGGCCAGGCCCTGCGGCGACGGCAGCCTCACACCGCAGCCGAACCAGTGAACCCTCGTACTCCTCTCCGCGCGGGCTTCCACTGCCGCGTCTTCCGCGGCTCCCCGTCGTCCCCTTCCTAGGCCTCACTGTTGTCCACCGCCCTAGTGCTCTTGACGTGGCGTGGTTAACGTGGTCAAGGAATGACTTCCATCGGACGTGGACTGTACGTGGAGAGGCTGACAGCTGGGTCCACGGCTGCAGCAAGGAAGTGCCTCCTTATTACACGGAAAATAATGATTCCTCCACCTGACAGCTGGGACCCACCGGACGGGCCACTGTATTTCACGAAAAAAACGTTTCCCCCTGACTGCTGGGACCCACCAGCTACATCTTCGCATGCAAGGAAGTGCGTCCGGGCAAAAAAACAAAACGATTCGACCCCTGACCACTGGGACCCACCAGCGACACCTTCGCACGCAAGGAAGTGCGTCTGAAAAAAAAACGATTCGCCCCCCTGACTGCTGGGACCCACCAGTTACATCTTCGCACGCAAGGAAGTGCGTCCGGGCAAAAAAAACGATTCGCCCCCCTGACTGCTGGGACCCACCAGCTACATCTTCGCAGGCAAGGAAGTGCCTGACAGTCGGCACCCACCTGGTCGAAGCGTATGTAGCGTTGTCATTCTGGTCGCGAACGTGTACGTACATACTGGTCGTTGTAGAGGCGCGCATGTGTTGTAGTAGAGGCGTGCACGTAGCTTGTACAGTTACGTACAACGGCGAGGGTGCAAGAAAGAAAATACGACCACGTACATACATACGGGCAGGGTCTCGAACGCCTACTCGCGCATACGTACATGGCTGGGTCGGAACGGAGAAACAACGTCGTCGTCGTGTTCATGGGGAGGCAACGAAATGCGTCGTGTTCATCGGGAGGCAACGGAACGCGTGGGAGCCAACCGGCTGGGTCGGAATGGAATGCGTGGTCGTGTTCCTCAGGAGGGCTTGGACGGAACAGGCAATGGAAACGAGGCCTGGCGTACCGCACAACGGAGGAAACGGCCTTGTGTTCGACCGACCACGTTCGAAACAGGATCCTGTTCATCGAGAGGGGTCTGGCGTACCGCAAAACGGAGGAAAAGGACCTCCTACGGTCGAAACGGGGGTCCTGTTGATCGGGAGGAGTGTGGCATACCGCAAAACGGAGGAAACGGACCTCCTACGGTCGAAACGGGGGTCTTGTTGATTGGGAGGGGTGTGGCGTACCGCAAAACAGACGAAACGGACTTGTGTTGGAGCACTACGGTCGAAACGGGGGTCCTGTTCATCGGGAGGGGTGTGGCGTACCGCAAAACGGGACTCCACGGGATACTGTTCATCTCCACCGTCGACCTCCTCCAGCCTCCATGGGCTACCATCGACCTCCTCCAGCCTCCACGGGCTCCTGTTCATCCAGCCTCCACCGCGCACTACTCCACCGGCTACTGTTCAACCACCCCTCCACAGGCACCCCTCCACCGTCTACTGTTCATCCAGCCCTCCACACCACGGGGTCCTGTTCAACCACCCCTCCACGGCTACCCCTCCACCGTCTACTATTCATCCAGCCCTCCACACCACGGGGTCCTGTTCATCCAGAAGCAATGCCACCGCTCACTGTTGATCCACCCCCCGCAATGCTCACTGTTCATCTAATCAATCGACTTCTGTTAGCAGTAGTAGCGAAGGAATCGCTCCATCGGGTTCAGTTAACAGCCATCGATCGATCCCTCGGGTTCAGTAACGCGTAGCCTGCAGTGCAATCGCTCGGGTTCAGTTAGAGCCCAACGCCTCGCTCGGGTTCAGTTAGAGCCAACGCCTTGCACGTGTACGAGAGAAACGCGCATCGCTCGGCCCTCGACCTCCCACCGTAACCGGCAACTCCCCGAAATTTTCCTCCCCCTCGCTTCTACCACGATTTTTTTCCGTCATGGACGGCCCAAAGAATGTCATGCAGCTGCGTCTCCGGCCCGCCCAGGATGAAAAGCCCATTTTCTGTCATGATTTTTTGTCATAGAAGTAGGAGCCACCACATCTATAATGATACCGGGTTTTGTCACAATTATCGTCATAGAAGTGTCATATGTATGACAGAAAAAAAATCGTTCGACCCAAAATGTCACGGATGTGTCTTTTTTTGTAGTGATATCATCGGGGAAGTTAGCATATATCTCATGACCAGGCTCTTTTATGTGCAGTGCAATTTTAGTGCCAGCTTTCAGTACATAAAACTTAGAAATTTCTTTCCAAAGGCCAGTGCCAAAATAGGAGTCACCATGTTCATCAAGTCTTACAGTAGCAACGATTGTAAATCCATGGTTTGTGTTCAGTATGACATCCTTGCAGTCTTGTTTTATGTAAAGGGAAAGATTGTGCACTACAGATTCTGTTGCATAGCAAGGGACACACTGCATAAAATGGTAGTATTGTTAAAGAAAGTATGGTAACATGCAAATATGGGCCCAAATCGAAAGAACTGTACATCAGTTGAAATCGAAGGACAAAAATCTATAATTAAACAGATAGGGTAAACATGATGTCATGGAAATATGAGAGTAATCGAAAGAACAATACATCATTAATTTGCCTAATATAGAAAGAAGAGGGAAAAAAATCCCCTTTGACGTATATGGTGCATGTGGCACCTTTTATCAAAATGTAGCAATATTTAATATATGTTCAGGAAAGTAGGCCATGCCAACCAATTTAGGGTGAGATTGAACATACTGCACATCCTCAAGTCATCTGGTACGATGAGATGGAACTCCATGGATGTCTGGCGGAGGCCGCAGAGTCCTGATGTGTCCGCGCACTATACACTCTATGAATGAAAGAAAACCCTCAAATTGGCTCCAATAAAAATGAATTCACGGTGATTCCGGCCGGGTGATTAAAGGAGGCATAAGAACTGGGATAAGACATGAGATAATATCTCATTAAATTATTTACCTTGTTTTCCATGAGAAAGAACCCTTCGTACCGGATTCCCCAACCGAGCGGAGCTGGGTCGACCACGATCAGCGTCGAGAAAGTCTATGGCGATAGGCGGCGGAAGCGGAAGTGGTGAAATGTGGTGGGGTTTGTCGGTAGCCTGGCGGCGGCAGGCGTTGAGCTAAGTGGTTTCCGCCGTGATAGGCGGTGCCATGCATAGACGTGGAGGAGCTTGTGCAGGTGTGAGTGGGGACCGGAGGGGGTGGCGGGTGGGGTGGGGGTTTTGTGACGTGGGGATGTTGAGGGTTTTATTTTTTATTTTTTGAATTGGGTGGTGAGGGTTTTCTGTCCCACGAAGAATTTCGGAGGAAACGGTTTGCTAGAGCCAACCGTGTGTGATTGACGCAACATGCAAAATGAAAGTCATTTGCAGATGTTTCCATTTTGGGAACCGTGTGTGATTGACGTACTACCTCCGTCCTGGTTTATTGGTCCCCTTTGTAATTTGTACCAATTTTTGACCAAATATTTAACTAAGAAATGTTTATGCATGTCACCAAAAATTACATCATTGAACACTATGTTCAAATACGCATCCAACAATGTAAGTTTTCTTGACTTGCATTAACATTTTGTTAGTTAAATCTTTCGTCAAAATTTAACACAAATTGCAAAGGGGACCAATAAACCAGGACGGAGGTAAATTCCATCAACCAAACTGATTGAATCCATATCCCACAGTTAGACATAAGTAAACATAGATTAAACATACACACACATAGATAATAAGTGTATAGAAGCATAGTCAACCATAAGTACATAGTTCAACTGTCATTAAGCATACTCAAGCATACATAGTTCGATCCCACATCTCATCTCATTTGCCGCAAGATCCTGAAGCTTCTCCAGGTACTCGGCGTACGCGTCGTGCGCCACCCTGTGAGAACACTTCTGCTTGAAGGATCCAACAACCCGTCCTCTTGCATGTGCCAGAACACTTTGATACGCATCATGAAGCTTGTAGTTGCAAAATGGGCATCGATAGCCGCCGTCCCAGGTCCTAATATGCCTATTATGCATTCCCGCATAAAGCGCCCTCGGGATTTGCCTCTTGTACCTCCTCTGGCCATCTTCATCCTCGCTATCCACATCATCAGACGACACCTATACAAATAGTAAAACAAATTTCGCATCAAATCAATGTTTACATGCCGTGAAGTAGGATTAGGAATTTATGGCTATTTTTTTTATACATATCCAGATATTATGGTTCAAGTTTTAAGCACAATCGTCTATGTACAGACCAATCTTGAAGAAAATGATGGCACAAACATATATGCAGGTCATTCAAAAACAATTGTCAAGTCCTGGCTAGGAATTATTAGCACAAAATACTAACCCTAGTCGGATTACTAGCAGAAATCATTTGCACAGATGAAACAACTAAATGAACTAATCACTTATTACTTGTACCATTCAAACAATCAATACACAACATGGATCTAACAAAACTTACTCAGTTTTCATGGATTGGGAGAACATAACCATATGATTTCTATTCCAAAATGGGGGAGGCAAGAGTAACCAGAGAAACCCTAGGATCCATATGACACATAAATGGGTATAGATGACTAAGCAGTTGTCCGTCATCGTCGGAGTTGTCGCCGGAGTGGTCATCGGAGTTGTCGTCGGGGTCGTCGCCCGAGTCGTCACCAGAGTCGGTGTGGACCTCTGCCTCTGGCTATGGAAGCTCGATGTCGTCGATTATGTCAGGGTGCAGCGATACCTCGCCGGCGGTGACGGCAACCTTTGTCTCCATCTCCGTGCCGTGCTCCGGTGCTTCAGCAACCCCGGCGTCGCCACTCCCTCCGATGGGGCGCTTCGGCGGCATCCTCATAGACTGACGACTTTGAGGACTGAGAGCAGCTTCGAAGATGCAGACGGAGAGAGAGGATTGTGTGTGTGGCGAGGATTGGGGGTGCGGCCGCTCAGGCGCACCATTAATATGGAGTAGTGGGAGAGAGGCGGGCAATGGTCAAACCGCTGGCTCGCCTCCCGGTGAGCCTGCGCACCGGATAGCTGGCATGCCTACCGTCGTTTCACACAGCTACTCGCACGCCTCCCGATGATACTGCGCAGCGAGCACGCCTCCGTCAATTCACACACTTGCATGCACGCCTCCTGGTCTGCATGCGCGGTGGATTGCTTGCATGCGTCCCATCAACTCATGCTTGCTCGCACGCACACGGGTCGCGTGGTGGCACGTATATTGTTTTTCTATTTGCATGATTAATGTTGCCACTTTATTGCTTAACTGAAGCACGACACGTATCCATTGTTGGTCTAACGCTCACGGTTCGAATAAATAATTGGTTTGGGATATTGGTTCCCAATTATTAATAATCTCCCGTTTGTAATAAGATAAAGATTTCAAAACTAGTCTCAAATTTGATAAAAAAGTACAATGCCACTTTGTATTGGTGTCCATATGACAACGCAATAAGTTTCATGAACTTCAAATAGGTTTGGGATGTACTAGAATTTAAAAATCAAGATTCTCAATGTTTGAAATTTCTTGCACAGGGAGTAAACATGCACCCAGTGAGACAAATGTGTTTTTGCAATCCATTTAGGTGCACTATCACTTGTGCATGTAGGTCAAATTTGATTTTTGCACATTATACCCCTAGAAAATCAATTAATGTACTAAAACGTCTTAATGATCTCGGTTTTTTTCGAAATTAAATTGTCCCTCCTTTGGTAACATATGTTCACCGCGGGATAATTTAACATGCATCGTAGTTGTGGTGGAGTCGCGTATGTGTGTGGGTGTGTGCATCTGGGGGGTGGCGGGTCGCTCGCAATACACTACGAGTTGTGAGCCACCTTGTGGGTTGGCCGTTTTGTGAGGCAGGTGCCACATCAGAGTCATGAATTCATTACTTAAAACATTACACGACCCATTCATACATACATGTTTTGGCCGCATGCAGTCGATGGTTGTCCTACACGACACTCGATACTCGCGTGTGATGCTTTTTGTGGGACCGCGAGGTTGTCGTCCATCACTTTGACGAACAACTGGCAGTAAGGTTAATTTGACTAGCAAGGTAGAATCTTTTTTGTTTGTGTTATGGTGGGAGTATATATATAGTACGCGTCGAAGAGGTGGGAGGGGACTAGCATATCCTATATACATAAGAAGTCGATCCCCACTATCCTATTTATCTCAACATGCACACATGTCACATCATCATAGGCCCACCACTACATGCATGAGAGAAAAGAAATCATTATTAGTTTTTTTGTGTTGTAAAAATCATTATTAGTTGACCTCATGCACACCTTTCAACTCACCACACATGCCACCTCATCAAAAGTCCACTCAACATGCATAATTTTTTTCTATTATGTTGTACCACCTATATTCAAAATAGTTTCTGACTACACAATAATCAAATACAATATATAATATTTATTTTCAGCTTTATTTCATATATTAGTAATTCAACAATGAAAGCTTCATACAATCAAATCACTAAAATATATTGCAATCAATTCACGCAGCAACGCGCGAGGTATTCTCTAGTATACTATACGTACGCATCCGTGAACCAGTACACCTCACTCAGTGTCGGGAATTTTCGGTTTCTGAGGCACGTGCCACATCAAAGTTGCGAAATTGGCTATTCAAACATCACACAACACCTCTTTGGGCCACATGCATGCAAGCGGTGGTTATCCTAGCTAGGACACTCACATGTGACACTTCCATCTATGGGCCCACGAGGCCATCGTCGATGCATGCATCACTTTGACCTATATCGGGAGAGGTCAGTTAATTTCACCATTGAGGAGGATTCTTTTTGGGTTGTATTACGGTAGGAGCATATAGTATGCATCGAAGAGGGGGAAGGGGACCATCATATGTAGTATGCTTCATGAACCTCACTTTGTGTGGGGACTTTACGGTTTTTGAGGCATGTGGTACATCATAGTTGTGCATTTTGGGTATTCAACATATGTTTGGCCCACATGCAAAGTGATGGTGGTTGTCCTCTCACACCCACTTAAGCGGTTATCAGTGATATCGATGCTTTCTATTTGTGGGCCTGATACATCTCCAACATATCTATAATTTTTGATTGTTCCATGCTATTATATTACCCCTTTTGGATGTTTATGGGCTTTATTTTACACATTTATATCATTTTTGGGACTAACCTACTAACCGGAGGCCCAACCCATATTGTTGTTTATTTGCCTATTTCAGTATTTCGAAGAAAAGGAATATCAAACGGAGTCCAAACGGAATGAAATCTTCGGGAGCATGATTTTTGGAATGAACGTGATCCAGAGGACTTGGAGTGCAAGTCAAGAAGCAGCCGATGCTCCCACGAGATAGGAGGGCGCCCCCCCCTATAGGGCACGCCCCCTGTCTCGTGGGCCCCTCGGGCGTCCACCGACGTACTTATTCCTCCTATATAAGCCTACGTACCCCGAAAACATCCAGGGGGCAGATGAAACACAATTTCCACCACTGTAACCTTCTGTATCCGCGAGATCTCATCTTGGAGCCTTCACCGGCACTCTGCCGGAGGGGGAATCGACCATGGAGGGCTTCTACATCAACATCCTTGCCCCTCTGATGAGTTGTGAGTAGTTTACCACAGACCTACGGGCCCATAGTTATTATCTAGATGGCTTCTTCTCTCTTTTTGGATCTCAATACAATGTTCTCCCCCTCTCTTGTGGAGATGTATTCGATGTAAACTCTTTTTACGGTGTGTTTGTCGAGATCCGATGAATTGTGGGTTTATGATCAAGTTTATCTATGAATAATATTTGAATCTTCTCTAAATTCTTTTATGTATGATTGAATTATCTTTGCAAGTCTCTTCGAATTATCAGTTTGGTTTGGCCTACTAGATTGATCTTTCTTGCCATGGGAGAAGTGCTTAGCTTTGGGTTCAATCTTGCGGTGTCCTTACCCAGTGACAGAAAGGGTTGCAAGGCACGTATTGTATTGTTGCCATCGAGGATAACAAGATGGGGTTTATATCATATTGCTTGAGTTTATCCCTCTACATCATGTTATTTTGCTTAATGCGTTACTCTGTTCTTATGAACTTAATACTCTAGATGCAGGCAGGAGTCGGTCGATGTGTGGAGTAATAGTAGTAGATGCAGGCAGGAGTCGGTCTACTTGTTGCGCACATGATGCCTATATACATGATCATTCCTAGATAATCTCATAATTATTCGCTTTTCTATCAATTGCTCGACAGTAATTTGTTCACCCACCGTAATACTTATGCTATCTTGAGAGAAGCCACTAGTGAAACCTATGGCCCCCGGGTCTATCTCTTATCATATTTGCTTCCAATCTACTTTTATTTGCAACTTTACTTTTTGCATCTATATTATAAAGTAGCAAAAATATATTTATCTTATCTTATTATCTCTATTAGATCTCACTTTCGCAAGTGGCCGTGAAGGGATTGACAACCCCTTTATTGCGTTCGTTGTGAGTTCTTTGTTTGTTTGTGTAGGTGCGTGGGACTTTTGAGGAGCCTCCTACTGGATTGATACCTTGGTACTCAAAAACTGAGGGAAATACTTACGCTACTATTGCTGCATCACCCTCTCCTCTTCGAGGAAAACCAACGCAAGCTCAAGACGTAGCAAGAAGGATTTCTGGTGCCGTTGCCGGGGAGGTCTTCGCTCAAGTCAAGACATACCAAGTACCCATCACAAACCCATCTCCCTCGCATTTACATTATTTGCCATTTCCTCTCGTTTTCCTCTCCCCCACTTCACCCTTGCCGTTTTATTCGCCCTTCTTCTGTTCGTCTTTTTGTTTGCTTTGATGTCCTACTTGGCTCGTTTAGTTGGAGTAGTTGTTTATTTATTACTAAACAGGGAATCTAAGATCTATGGATCCTCATCCACTTGCTAATCTTTTTAAGAGATCCAATTATGATGAACCAATTGCTAGTGAGTCTTGTGCACTAGATTGCCTTTATGAAGCTTTGCTCAAAATTTGTGAATCTGAAAATTATGATGAAGAAATTTATGAAGAGATTCACGATAACTCCTTGAATAAAAAGCATGATTGCAGTGATTTTCCTATAAATTCTCTTGATGTCAATTGTGCTAATAATATGCAAAACCCTAAGCTTGGGGATGCTAGTTTTTCTATGTCTACTACTTGTTTCAATGATCATGATTGGGGTGATTCTTCTTATAACCTTGAAAATTTATTTAAGCCCCATGATGAATATGAGATTGATAATAGTGTTTGCAATAATATTGAAAGCGGGTTTGGAAGAGTGTCAACTTTAGATCCCACATATTTGGAGTATGTTCAATCTTATGATATTTTTGATAAAAGTGGGTTCGGAAAGGTCATGACTTTAGTTAATGTTAATCCCACTATCTTGGAAGAGTGTCAACTTTGCATGCATGTGGATCATGTTGAGAATATGTTTTATGATAGCTATTTTGTTGAATTTGCCTATGATCCTACATGTAATTATTATGAGAGAGGAAAATATGGTCGTAGAAATTTTTATCTTATTAAATTACCTCTCGTCATGTTGAGATTGCTATCGTTTCTTTCTTCTTCCTTGCATATGCTAGTTTTTGCTTGCCTTGCAAATTTGTTTGATCATAATATGCCTATGCATAGGAAGTATGTTAGACTTAGATGTGTTTGTCACGTGTTTCATGATGCTCTCTTTGCGCTTCAATTCTTGTCTTTCATGTGCGCATCATTAAAATTATCAATGCCTAGCTAAAAGGCTTTAAAGAAAAGCGCTTGTTGGGAGACAACCCAATTTTTTTCCTTGATGTTATTTAATAAATCTTGCATCTACCTTCTATTTAGATGTTTTTTATCTTTTAATTAGTTTTTGTGCCAAGTAGAACCTATAGGATAACCTATGATGATAGTTGATTTGATTCTGCTGAAAAACAGAAACTTTGCACGCACGAATATACTTTTGTTAAATCACAGAAACGTGCTTTTGCGTTGGATATTTTTGCTTCTGATCAAAAAACAAATTTTCCAGGACTTCCTATTTCGGTAGGATTTTTAGAGTTTCAGAAGTTTGCGTTAGTTACAGATTGCTACAGACTGTTCTGTTTTTGACATATTCTGTTTTTGTGTGTTGTTTGCTTATTTCGATGCATCTATGGCTAGTAAAATAGTTTATAAACCATAGAGAAGTTGGATTACAGTAGGTTTAACACCAAAATAAATAAATAATGAGTTCATTACAGTACCTTATGTGGTGGTTTTGTTTTCTTTCACTAACGGAGCTTATAAGATTTCCTGTTGAGTTTTGTGTTGTGAAGTTTTCAAGTTTTGGGTAGAGCTTTTATGGACTATGGAATAAAGGGTGGCAAGAGCCTAAGCTTGGGGATGCCCAAGGACACCCCAAGATATTCAAGGATAGCCAAAAGCCTAAGCTTGGGGATGCCCCGGGAAGGCATCCCCTCTTTCGTCTTTGTTCATTGGTAACTTTACTGGGAGCTATATTTTTATTCGCCACATGATATGTGTTTTGCTTGGAGCGTCGTGTATTATATTAGTCTTTGCTTTTTAGTTTACCACAATCATCCTTGCTGTACACACTTTTTTTGAGAAGCCTACTTGATTAGAATTTGCTAGAATACTCTATGTGCTTCACTTATATCTTTTGAGCTTGATAGTTTTTGCTCTAGTGCTTCACTTATATCTTTTAGAGCACGGCTGTGACTTAATTTTGAACAAATTTCTAGTCTCTCATGCTTCACTTATATCTTTTTGAGAGTCTTTTAGAACAGCATGGTATCTTCTATTGTTTTAAAGTTGGTCCTAGAATGATGAGCATCCAAGTTGGGTATAATAAAAACTATCATAGAAAAGAATTGGATGCTATGATCAATATGATGCTTGATAATTGTTTTGAGATATGGAGGTAGTGATATTAAAGTCATGCTAGTTGGGTGATTATGAATTTAAAGAATGCTTGTGTTAAAGTTAGCAAGTCCAATAGCATGCACGTATGGTTAAAGTTGTGTAACAAATTTGAAACATGAAGTGTACCTAGCTTGTGCATCCTTATGAGTGGCGGTCGGGGACGAGCGATGGTCTTTTCCTACCAATCTATCCCCCTAGGAGCATGTGCGTAGTACTTAATTTTGATGACTTCTAAATTTTTGCAATAAGTATATGAGTTCTTTTGACTAATGTTGAGTAAATGGATTATACGCACTTCTACCTTTCCACCATTGCTAGCCTCTTCGGTACTGTGCATTTCCCTTTCTCACCTTGAGAGTTGGTGCAAACTTCGTCGGTGCATCCAAACCCCATGATACGATACGCTCTATCACACATAAACCTCCTTATATCTTCCTCAAAACAGCCACCATACCTACCTATTATGGCATTTCCATAGCCATTCCAAGTTATATTTCCATGCAACTTTCCACCTTCCGTTCATCATCATCATGACATACTTTACTTTTGTCATATTGCCATTGCATGATCATGTAGTTGACATCGTATTTGTGGCAAAGCCACCATGCATTATCTTTCATACATGTCACTCCTGATTCATTGCACCATCCCGGTACACCGCTAGAGGCATTCATATAGAGTCATATCTTGTTCTAGTTTCGAGTTGTAATTCATATGTTGTAATCAATGAAAGTGTGATGATCATCATTATTAGAGCATTGCCCAAAGAAAAAAAAAGAAAAAAAGAAGAAAGGCCAAAAAGAAAGAAAGGCCCAAAAGAAAAAAAAGAAAAAAAGAAAAAAAGAAGAAAATAAATAAAATAAATAAAAAGGGCAGTGTTACTATCTCTTTTTCCACACTTGTGCTTCAAAGTAGCACCATGTTTTTCATATAGTGAGTCTCATAAGTTGCCTTTTTCATACTAGTGGGAATTTTTCATTATAGAACTTGGCTTGTATATTCCTACGATGGGCTTCCTCAAATTCCCTAGGTCTTCATGAGCAAGCAAGTTGGATGCACACCCACTAGTTTTCTTTTGTTGAGCATTCATTTATAGCTCTAGTGCATCCGTTGCATGGCAATCCCTACTCCTCATGTTGACATCAATTGATGGGCATCTCCATAGCCCGTTGATTATCCTCGTCAATGTGAGACTTTCTCCTTTTTTGTCTTCTCCACACAATCCCCATCATCATATTCTATTCCACCCATAGTGCTATATCCATGGCTCACGCTCATGTATTGCGTGAAGGTTGAAAAAGTTTGAAATTATTTAAGTATGAAACAATTGCTTGGCTTGTCATCGGGGGTATAGAAGTTGGGAACATCTTTGTGTGACGAAAATGAAGCATAGCCTAACTATATGATTTTGTAGGGATGAACTTTCTTTTGCCATGTTATTTTGAGAAGACATGATTACTTTGATTAGTATGCTTGAAGTGTTACTATTTCTTTTATCAATATGAACTTTTATTTTGAATCATTTGGATCTGAACATTCATGCCACAATAAAGAAAACTACATTGAGAATTATGCTAGGTAGCATTCCACATCAAAAATTCTTTTTTTTATCATTTACCTACTCGAGGATGAGCCGGAATTAAGCTTGGGGATGCTTGATACGTCTCCAACGTATCTATAATTTTTGATTCTTCCATGCTATTATATTACCCCTTTTGGATGTTTATGGGCTTTATTTTACACATTTATATCATTTTTGGGACTAACCTACTAACCGAAGGCCCAGCCCATATTGCTGTTTTTTTGCCTATTTCAGTATTTTGAAGAAAAGGAATATCAAAAGGAGTCCAAACGGAATGAAACCTTCGGGAGCGTGATTTTTGGAACGAACGTGATCCAGAGGACTTGGAGTGCAAGTCAAGAAGCAGCCGAGGCTCCCATGAGATAGGAGGGTGCACCCCCCCTATAGGGCACGCCCCCTGTCTCGTGGGCCCCTCGGGCGTCCACCGACGTACTTCTTCCTCCTATATAAGCCTACGTACCCCGAAAACATCCAGGGGGCAGACGAAACACAATTTCCACCACCGTAACCTTCTGTATCCGCAAGATCTCATCTTGGAGCCTTCGCCGACACTCTGTCGGAGGGGGAATCGACCACGGAGGGCTTCTACATCAACATCCTTGCCCCTCCGATGAGTTGTGAGTAGTTTACCACAGACCTACGGGTCCATAGTTATTAGCTGGATGGCTTCTTCTCTCTTTTTGGATCTCAATACAATGTTCTCCCCCTCTCTTGTGGAGATGTATTCGATGTAAACTCTTTTTGCGGTGTGTTTGTCGAGATCCGATGAATTGTGGGTTTATGATCAAGTTTATGTATGAATAATATTTGAATCTTCTCTGAATTCTTTTATGTATGATTGAGTTATCTTTGCAAGTCTCTTCGAATTATCAGTTTGGTTTGGCCTACTAGATTGATCTTTCTTGCCATGGGAGAAGTGCTTAGCTTTGGATTCAATCTTGCGGTGTCCTTACCCAGTGACAGAAAGGGTTGCAAGGCACGTATTGTATTGTTGCCATCGAGGATAACAAGATGGGTTTTATATCATATTGCTTGAGTTTATCCCTCTACATCATGTCATCTTGCTTAATGCGTTACTCTGTTCTTATGAACTTAATACTCTAGATGCAGGTAGGAGTCGGTCGATGTGTGGAGTAATAGTAGTAGATGCAGGCAGGAGTCGGTCTACTTGTTGCACACGTGATGCCTATATACATGATCATGCCTAGATAATCTCATAATTATTCGCTTTTCTATCAATTGCTCGACAGTAATTTGTTCACCCACCGTAATACTTATGCTATCTTGAGAGAAGCCACTAGTGAAACCTATGGCCCCTGGGTCTATCTCTTATCATATTTGCTTCCAATCTACTTTATTTGCCTCTTTACTTTTTGCATCTATATTATAAAATACTAAAAATATATTTATCTTATATTATTATCTCTATTAGATCTCACTTTCGCAAGTGGCCGTGAAGGGATTGACAACCCCTTTATTGCGTTGGTTGCGAGTTCTTTATTTGTTTGTGTAGGTGCGTGGGACTTTTGAGCCTCCTATTGGATTGATACCTTGGTTCTTAAAAACTGAGGGAAATACTTATGCTACTATTGCTGCATCACCCTCTCCTCTTCGAGGAAAACCAACGCAAGCTCAAGACGTAGCAGGGCTCGCTTGGTCCATCACTACTTTTTGCCTGACAACGAGAGAGGTTAATTTGACTTAGGAGGGGATTTTTTTTGTTTGTAATATGATATATATATATATATATATATATATATATATATATATATATATATATATATATATATATATATACAGACGGTCTATTTTTCTAATATTAGCAGAATAACTATTCTGCACACCACTTCCACAGTGCACGCTAAACGCAAGTGCACGTCATTCTTTGAACCAAGTGTACTGCAGTACTCACACGAGTGAACTTCTCGTCGAAAAAACTGCACGCGTTATTTTTTCGGTACTGTTTTCACTCTAATTTTTGAACCATTTATCCGAATGAGGCGTGTAATATACCGTTGAAAAGCTATGGATTAGGCGCAACTTCGACATTTTGAACACATTTCGAGATTCCACACGGTTTAAGAGCAGTTTTGAAATTGGTGCGTCCCATGACGAGTGGCAGCGAGCGTTTTTTGGCAATTTCTTCTAAACCGCTCGTTAGAATGAAGCAAACAATTCGCCGGTGGATAGATATCGTCGAGGCGCATCTTTTTCATATATAAATGTTTCTCTAATTCGTTACGGTTTAAGAGCAGTTTCAAATTTACTAAATCGCGGAACTCCGTTTTTCAAATTTTTGAAATTTTCGGTACTGTTTTTGCTCCAGTTTTCTAACCGTTTGTCGAAACGAGACGTACAATACGCCGTTGGAAAGCTACGGACAAGGCGCAACTTTCATATGTTGAAATGGTTTTGAGATTCCTTATGATTTTTAGTTAATTTTGAAAATCGTGCTGCTGACTTCAAGAGGCAGCGGCTGTTTTTTGCGAAAGTTTTATGAACGGCTGGTTAGAATAATTCAAATCATACGCCGTTGGAAAGATATTTATGAGATGCAACTTTTTCATGTAGAGCACTCTCTCTAATTCCTTACGGTTTAAGAGCAGTTTCGATTTTACCGAAAAGCGGACACTCTGTTCTTCGCGAGACCAAAATCGTCATATTTACTGCATCGGACAGAAGAACACATTGTTCAGACAAAATACTGCAGTGCATCAGATGGGCAAGTGCACTGCATGGCTTCTTTTTGTTTAGACGTATTTTTTCTCGGACGAGGAAAGAAGAATGCACTGCTTGAGACGAAATACCGCACTTCATTAGATGGGCAACTGCACTGCATGGTTTCTTTTTGTTTAGACGTATTTTTTCTCGGACGAGGAAAGAAGATTGCACTGCTTCAAATGATATACCGCACTTCATTAGATGGGCAAGTGCACTGCATGGTTTTTTTTGTGGGGCGTAAATTTTCCCAAACGAGGTGGAGTGCACTTCATGTCGAGCGTTGGTGAACGCAATACTATGAAAAGTGAACCTCAAGACTACCGTAAACGGGCCATGACACTACCAAAAGTAAACCATGTGAGTTTTTTCCAAAATTAATTTTTGTGTGTGTGCGTAGATCGGGCGATTGCACCGCACGGACTGAGCGAGTGAACTACATATAATGAGAAAAGAGCTTCATTTGACATGTTTTTGCTACTGGTTTACCAAGTAAACCGCGAGGAGTTTTTTAGTGAACTGCATGAGAGGACAATTGAGCTTCAAAAACATACGTATCCAATCATTACACGGCCACAATCACATTGGTAAACTGAACCCAGGAACAGCCAACCGTGTAGTCCACTCAACTCTTTTTGTTCTGGGTTGTGCGTGTATGTGGGCATAGTTGCATCACCAAAAGAGGTAGAGGCGACACTAGGACTCCCGTTTCTCCTACCAAAGCAACAGAGCACTGCACGCGCCCCGCCATCGGACTGCAGTGCGGCCCGAGGGTGACTTCTTTTTTGATAGAGGCAAAGGTGTCCCGTCTTTCGATGAGATGATGGATATCGCTTTGGTGGAAGTCGACTTTGACGATCCAACTACGTACGTACGAGGACGTCGCGCCTTAGCAATTGCTAAACCAACTCCGAGAGGTTATTGACCACGCCGAAGTACGATCAACCTGACCACGAGGGTCTGTTTCCTGCGAGCAAACGAAGAACAAGCAAGAAACTGAGATTGCAATCTGGATATTGCGAATATAAGATGAAAGATTTATTGATCAAGGTGGGGTTCTGTGACGCCTTTGTCTGGTCGTTGAACACAAATGAAGTACGCGAAGTTGTAGCTATGACGAACTTTTAATCTAAACAAAACCCAAAGTCTAAACGATGCCCTAAGGGCTGTATATATGGAGGAAGAGGGGGGAAATTTCCTGGCCCTTGGTGGAGGGGTCCGAAATCAACCCTATCTCTTGTTTCCCCACACATACGGACTCTAAAAATAGCCTATACTTATGTATTTCGAAATTACATGGGCCTGACCCAATAATAAGGTGACGCATCACCTAGAATAGCCTCGGGATGAAATTTATGAAGTGGCATCTTGTATATTTCGTCCAAGGCTTCATGCACCCATTATGGTGGCTTCAAAGTCCTGAAATCATCACTTGTAACTCCGTTCTTGTTCCCCTTGCGCATGCCATCATCTCCATGCTTGTTCTTGCTCCAATGTTCATCCTTCTCCAAGCTAGGCCCTTCATTTATAAGCAAAACAAATGTATCCAATTTAGGCAGCATCATATTCTCATGAACATTAGAATCATTACCAATAAATGAAAGTACCTAGTAATTTAGTTGGCGTGCGCGAGCTCTAGTAATTGGACCAGTATGTATAGCAGCAGGGGCTATGGGTGTAACAATGGTATTGATGTCCTCATCATCCTCCCCTTCTTGAAATGAAGCCGTCCTCGACGGAAGTTCATCTTCCTCACCCAAATAAGGCTTCAAATCTGCAATGTTAAAAGTGGGACTAACCCCAAAATCTGCAGGCAGCTCAAGTTTATATGCATTATCATTTATTTTCTCCAACACCTTAAAGGGACCATCAGCACGTGGCATTAGCTTTGATTTGCGCAAATCAGGAAATCTATCCTTATGCAAATGTAACCAAACAAGATCTCCAGGTGCAAACACAACATGTTTTCTACCCTTATCTCCAGCAAGTTTATATTTAGCATTCGTACGCTCAATGTTTTCCTTAGTTAACTCATGCATTTTTTAAATCAATTCAGCACGTTGTTTAGCATCAAAATTAACCTTCTCCGAAGATGGAAGAGGCAACAAATCAATAGGTGCACGAGGTAGGAAACCATACACAACTTCAAAAGGGCACATCTTAGTAGTAGAATGCAATGAACGATTATAAGCAAATTTAATATGAGGCAAGCATTCCTCTCACATTTCCTTATTATTCTTCAAAACAGCCCTAAGCATAGTAGACAATGTTCTATTGACTACTTCAGTTTGTCCATCAGTTTGGGGGTGACAAGTAGTACTGAAAAGCAGTTTAGTCCCCAACTTAGCCCATAAACATCTCCAAAAGTGGCTAAGAAATTTAGTATCACGATCTGAAACAATAGTATTTGGCATACCATGCAAGCGAATAATTTCACGAAAGAACAAATCAGCAACATTAACAGCATCATCGCTTTTATGACATGGTATAAAGTGTGCCATTTTCGAGAATCTATCCACGACAACAAATATGCTATCCCTCCCCTTCTTTGTTCTAGGTAAACCTAAAACAAAGTCCATAGATATATCCTCCCAAGGAACACTAGGTACAGGAAAAGGCATATATAAACCATGAGGATTGAGTCGTGACTTAGCTTTTTGACATGTAGTGGAACGAGCAATAAAACGCTCAACATCCCGTCTCATCTTTGGCCAAAATAAATGTGTAGCAAGTACGTCCTCTATCTTCTTCACGCCAAAGTGTCCCATTAGTCCTCCTCCATGCGCCTCCTGCAACAACAAAAAACGAACGGAGCTAGCTGGAATTCATAGCTTGTTAGCACGGAACACAAATCCATCATTAACGAAGAACTTGTTCCATGTTCTTCCTTCTTTAGAATTCTGCAATACATCTTTAAAATCAGCATCACGCACATATTGATCTTTGATGGTCTCCAAACCAAATATTTTGAAGTCAAGTTGTGAAAGTATAGTATAGCGACGAGACAATGCATCAGCAATAACATTTTCTTTACCCTTCTTGTGTTTAATGACATAAGGGAAAGTCTCAATGAATTCAACCCATTTAGCATGCCTACGATTCAGTTTAGCTTGACTTTTAATATGTTTCAAAGATTCATGATCATAATGTATAACAAATTCTCTGGGCCATAAATAATGTTGCCATGTTTCTAAAGTCCGAACAAGAGCATATAATTCTTTATCATAAGTAGAATAATTCAGACTAGGCCCACTCAATTTTTCATAAAAGTATGCAACAGGTTTGCCATCTTGTAATAACACACCTCCTAATCCAATTCCACTAGCATCACATTCAAGCTCAAAAGTCTTATTAAAATCAGGAAGCTGGAGTAAAGGAGCATGTGTCAACTTATCTTTCAATACCGTGAAGGCTTCTTCCTGTGCGGTACCCCAAACAAAAGGCACATCCTTCTTTGTAAGCTCGTTGAGAGGTGCAGCAATGGTGCTGAAATCTCTCACAAAACGCCTATAGAATCCAGCGAGGCCAAGAAAACTCCTCACTTGTGTGACCGTTTTGGGCTGCGGCCAACTCTCAATAGCTTCAATCTTGGCTTTGTCAACTTCAATTCCCTGTGGAGTAACGACATAGCCAAGAAAAGATACTCGGTCGGTGCGAAAGGTGCACTTCCCAAGGTTACCAAACAAACGTGCATCATGTAGAGCAATAAAAACATCACGTAAATGTTCCAAATGTGCTTCCAAAGATCTGCTATAAATCAATATGTCATCAAAGTAAACTACCACAAATCGTCCAATGAAAGCACGTAAAACTTCGTTCATTAATCTCATGAAAGTACTAGGCGCATTAGTTAACTCATATAATCCAAACTTAGTTTTAAATGCTGTTTTCCATTCATCTCCTAATTTCATACGAATTTGATGGTATCCACTACGCAAATCAACTTTGGAGAATATTGTAGAGAAACTCAATTCATCAAGCATATCATCTAGCCTAGGAATAGGATGACGATAACGAATAGTAATATTATTAATGCCTCTACAATCAACACATATACGTGATGTACCATCCTTTTTCGGCACTAGAATAATAGGAACAACACAAGGACTAAGGGATTCGCGTATATAACCTTTGTCGAGCAGCTCCTGTACTTGACGCATAATCTCCTTCGACTCCTCTAGATTGGTACGGTATGGTGCACTGTTGGGTAATGATGCACCGGGAATTAAGTCAATCTGATGCTCAATCCCTCAAATGGGAGGTAATCCCGGTGGCACGTCTTGTGGAAAGATGTCAGCGAACTCCTGCAAAATTTTAGTGACAACAGGAGGCAAAGAGGAAGACACGTCCTCGAATAAAAATAATGCCTCTTTGCACACAAAAGCATAGCAAACAGATTTGCTAAAATCTAGCTCATCAATATCAGATTTAGTGGCAAGTAAACATGCACTTTTCAATTTAATTTCAGAAGCGACACTAGATGGTTTACTATTAGGCTTGATTTGTTGCTCAAATTCTTTTGCCACAATCTGATTTTCAGTCTTATTTTTCTCCTGTTTTGCTTTATTACCTCTATTAATACCATCTTTCAAAATGGAATCAGGAGTCATAGGAAGCAAAGTAATATTTTTATCCTTATGAACAAGAGTATACTAATTGTTTCTACCATGGTGTACAGAATTTTTATCAAATTGCCATGGTCGACCAAGTAATAAGGAACATGCTTGCATAGGTACCACATCACAATCAACATAATCCGCATATGTAGAGATACTAAAATGCACACGAACAGTACGTGTTACCTTAACCTTGCCGTTGTTGTTGAACCATTGGATGTAGTAAGGATGTGAATGTGGTATTGTGGTGAGAGATAGCTTCTCCACCATCTCCATGCTAGCCAAGTTGTTGCAGCTCCCTCCGTCTATGATGGCGCGCACAGAACGTTCCTGCACAACTCCCTTTGTATGGAACAAATTGGGCCTCTGATTTTTCTCAGCTTGTGTGACCTACACACTCAAAACACGTTGAGCAACTAAACATTCATACCTGTCAGCGTCTTCGGGAGCCATGAATTGCGTCTCCTGATCAGAATCATATCCACCATGTTCTTCACGTGTAATAAGGGCCAAAGTCTCCTCATCATAGTCACTAGCGGACTCATACCCACCATCCTCAGTAGCAATCATCACATGCTGAGATTTGCATTCTCGCGCATAATGACCTCTTCCTTTACAATGACGACAAATAATATCACTTGTGTGCCCTGTTGATGCCATGGAAGAAGAAGAGCTCTGTGTAGGTCCGGCAAGTGCGCTCTTGGCAGATAGTGGTGGTTGTGCCTTCTTTCTTGTATCACGGCTGGAGGTGGCACCTGATGGAGGTGCTGGTGTAGTGGAAGTAGAAGATGCATGCGGTGTCCATGAGGAAGGTCGACCTGCAGAAAAGTTAGTGCGCGCCATTGCTTGTCGATCCTGCACTTCACGTTCAGCTTTACAAGCAAGATGGAATAAACGAGTGATATTAGTATACTCCTTATACTCTAGAATGGTCTGAATCTCTCTATTTAATCCACTCGTAAAACATGCAAGCATAGCTTCATTCTCCTCAACAATACCACATCTAATCATGCCAGTTTGTAATTCCTGATAATATTCTTCTATAGAATTTTTTCCTTGTCTTAAACGGTGCAATTTTTGAAGCAATTCACGTTGATAATATGGTGGAACCCAATGAGTACGCATAGCAGTTTTCAATGCAGCCCAAGTAGCTGGAATAGGATATAATCTACAATGTTCAGACCACCATACACATGCAAAACTAGTGAAAGCACAAACAGCAGCAGCAACCCGTCTCTCCTCGGGATATTGCAAACATGTAAAACATTGTTTAGTTTCTAACTCCCAAGTAAGATATATATCAGGAACATATCTACCCTCAAATGGTGGAATATTCAATTTCAGTTTAGGAACATGGTCATGATCACGTACCTGAGGTGGTGGTGCAGGCCTACCATTGCGAATAAATACCGGAGGTCGACCTGCTGGTGGTGGTGCTGGTGGCTGCACGTAGTTCTGATTTTGATCAACCTCATCCTCATAATCGCCCGCATACTCATCATCCTCCTGGGTACCAGCAGCAGCAGTAGCAGGAGCCAAAGAAGCATCAACAATAGGTACAGCAGCACCAGAAGTTTGGCCATACTCAAGAGGAACACGCTTCGCTCGTCCATACTGATTCGGAAGGGGGCATTGTTGTTGTTGTTGCAGAGGTGCGATAGGTGCAGCCGGCGGTGGTTGTGGAAACACGCGAGCAATTCATTGAACTTGCTATCAAGCTTTGTTTCGAACGTCTTCTCAATTCCATCTATCTTCTCCATGGCCTCGTCAAATCTGTTTAGCACATCTTGCACTTGTCCACTCATCATTTGCTGAAATTTATCATGTAGCTGTTTGGTCGTCAGGTTCTTCCAAACAGTCTCATCGGCTTGCGATCCTACCATGGTTAGCAGCAAATAGAAACACACAAGAATATGATCCTATAGACTACTAAGAAGTGGTGGTGGTGTATCACAAACCCGTCAAGCAAATCTCAAATTCTTACCAGTTCTTACCCAGCAGCAGGTGGTGATCAGCAACCGTTGTAGTCAAAACTCTCAAAGCTTGGACAGAGCGATTACCAGGGAGAGTCAAACACACGACGTAGATGTATGTGGAGCTAGGAAGGCTTATAACATGGAACAAAAAAGGTCAGCAATAATCAAATCAGAGATGCAAAGTTGAATAAACGCTCAACAACGGTATTGTGCTGGTCCTAGGCTAGAGACGCGAGCCTAGAACACCAACAAAATCACGGCGCGACACGTAAACAAGGGAGGAGCACACTCTGAATTTTTTTCTCTTTTTTTTCTTTTTTTTGCACTATTTTTTTCCTCTTTTTTTTGCTCCGCAACAATTTTTTTTCGAAAAAGTCTACAAATGGTCTAAAAACTGCCTAGCCAGAATTTTCCAGACTTAGTTTTTTTTAGTTTGGAACTATTTTTCTATTGCGGGTAGCACGGAAGTTTGGAGTCCTTCTCTGTCACGACTCGGAGTATGGCGTGATATGGAAATCCAAAACAGTGTAACAAAATACTGGACTCGGAATAGGACTAGTGGCGGAGATGAAACTGGTGGAAGCCGGACTAGTGGCGGAGATGAATCTGGTGGAACTCAGACTGGTGGCGGATATATGTTGCAGGTGGACTCGGATTGGCGTGATGGCGGCGGATATGTGGTGGCGTATATGGACTCGGATTTGTGGTGAATATGTGGTGGTGGTATATGGCAGCAGCGACAATGATGATGCGCTGGTGATATATGACAGCGGCGACGTGACAACCTGTGAACAGAACTCGAAACTCTAAAGGACTAGACGCTAAGACCAGCAACTTGACACGACGATGCAACCACAAATTCAACAAAGCAAATACATAAAAGATTATGCAAAGGCTCAGATTGGTTCGGATGGGATGAACTAACCCTAATTTTTTCCGGATTTTTCGTGGACTATAGGTATGAAGAACAGACTCGATCTAAACTACGAAAAACTGTAAAATCTCACTGAGCAACCTGGAAATCTGATAGCACTTGATAGAGGCAAAGGTGTCCGGTCTTTCGATGAGATGATGGATATCGCTTTGGTGGAAGTCAACTTTGACGATCCGACTACGTACGTGCGAGGACGTCGCGCCTTAGCAATCGCTAAACCAACTCTGAGAGGTTATTGACCACGCCGGAGCATGATCAACCTGACCACGAGGGTCTGTTTCCTGCGAGCAAACGAAGAACAAGCAAGAAACTGAGATTGCAATCTGGATATTGCAAATATAAGATGAAAGCTTTATTGATCAAGGTGGGGTTCTGTGACGCCTTTGTCTGGTCATTGAACACAAATGAAGTACGCGAAGTTGCAGCTATGGCGAACTTTTAATCTAAACAAAACCCAAAGTCTAAACGATGCCCTAAGGGCTGTATATACGGAGGAAGAGGGGGGAAATTTCGTGGCCCTTGGTGGAGGGGTCCGAAATCAACCCTATCTCTTGTTTCCCCACACATACGGACTCTAAAAATAGCCTATGCTTATGTATTTCCAAATTACATGGGCCTGCCCAATAATAAGGTGATGCATCACCTAGAATAGCCTCGGGACGAAATTTATGAAGTGGCATCTTGTATATTTCGTCCAAGGCTTCATGCACCCATTATGGTGGCTTCAAAGTCCTGAAATCATCACTTGTAACTCCGTTCTTGTTCCCCTTGCGCATGCCATCATCTCCATGCTTGTTCTTGCTCCAATGTTCATCCTTCTCCAAGCTAGGCCCTTCATTTGTAAGCAAAACAAATGTATCCAATTTAGGCAGCATCATATTCTCATGAACATTAGAATCATTACCAAGAAATGAAAGTACCTAGTAATTTAGTTGGCGTGCGCGAGCTCTAGTAATTGGTCCAGTATGTATAGCAGCAGGGGCTGTGGGTGTAACAATGGTATTGATGTCCTCATTATTTTTACACGAAAACAAATAGAGCACTGCAGGTCAAAAATAAGATAACAAAGCTGCACGCCCCCTGCAAACCGAACGTCTTTGTGGACACTGCCAGGAACGGGTGGCATCGAGCACACGTCGGCGAGCTGCATCTCCCGCTTTTTCAAACCACATGCCATTAGGAACCAATTCCACAATGAAACCAACACTGCAGCAATCCAAGGAGCAAACAACACTGCACGGATGCGCCAGCGGACTGCACAGAGGCGAGCGCACCTGACGCAGTGCACACTACCTGCAAGCAAAACCTACAAAAATTTGCAAGTGTACCACATCACTCGCGTCACCGAGCTGCACGGCGATGCTTGATGGACTACAGAACGACCCTGTTGAAATGCATCTATCCAAAAGAGGAGATCATGGGGCCGAGCCAGAGAGATCAAAGGTTGAAGAGAGGTTTCGAGGTGGGGAATCCGTCCTGGAGC
>NC_041385.1:369029655-369040022 GCF_002162155.2 Triticum dicoccoides
TAGCCACTCCTCTCTTCCACAATGCCGTCCACCGCACCTCCGCTCCCTTCCGGTCGGCCCCGCCCCTACACCACCACCATTCCTCACCCCGCGGCAACTACCGCACCTCTCCCGGTGATGGATCCGTGGAGATCTGCACTACCCCACGCTCCTCTCGACGGAGCGCGTCGGAAGGCCAGCGCCCATGGTAGTCTCGAGGCGGGGCTCGCCCCGCTGGTGGCGGCCACCACAAGTCCTTGCGACCGAGGGCCAACACGGGCGACCCTCCCCTCCACCAGCCGGGACACGGGGCACCCTGCTGGCCCGCCTCGACCACCGGCTCCGGGAGCGGCCGTCCACCCCTCCCCATGCCACCTACACCCTCCCAGCTGACGGATCTGGTCCAGGCGCCCGTGCTCCCATCTTTCTCCTCTTCGGCGGCACCCAGCATCTCCCTCCTCCCCATTCCCCCGCTGCTACCTCCCCCCGCCCCCGGCGGCACCTTGGATCTGCGCCGTCTTTGCCGCTGGGGGCAGCAGCACCCCTACCCTGCGTTGAGGTCACCATGGCCCTCTCCCCAGATCCGGCGAGCCCCTCGTGGCCCTCTTCTCCCCAGCTCTCAGTTCGCCTTATGGGCCCTCGCGGTTTCTGGCCAGTGTGGTGCAGTGCGAGGCGCGCATGCGTGCAGCCCGTGGTGGCGCTGGCCTACGACTGGGCGATGGGGTCGACGGATCGACGACTTTCGCTACAAGATCTGCACTGCTTTAAGCTCCCCGCTACATCGACTCCTTCCCAAGCGCCCTCCCGGATTACAACAAGATAACGAAGGTGCTCCCCTCCCCAGCACGCATGTTGGCAATGGCGTCTGATCCTCTGTGTCCCTCCTTCCACAAGCAGTATCCCGATTGCTGTCTATTTTCGTTTTTAGGAGTCTTCTGTAAATTTCCATGGATCAGTTTGTAGATTACAACTTGGTTGCAGTACCATGGGCACCACAGATGCAGTGCTGTGGGGGTGGACATGCAGTGCGCCGGCGACCAGCTTGCGTTTGACGAAAAAATGTGGATTTGTTTTTGAATTCCCCCATCATTGTAGGAGAATTGCAGTTTGTTTTGCCCCGCCTCGTAGTCCAGAGCCCTACCGATCGCAGCTCTCTGAAAAACGTGCATGCAATAAAAAGTACTTACTTTGAAGCACAGGTCATTCTTTTTAGATTATTTCGCACCAGATCGGAGCTCTTCTCCACCCCCATGATCAAAACACAACGACCCTCGCAATGGATCTGGTTGTTTGAAGTTTTTCTTGTCGTACGTAGTAAAAGGACAACAACCAAAAACAATGAAGAAAAAACAAAAATGCAATTGATCTCATCGTGTTTAATGGTCCACTTTTCCTTTTGGTATTTTTCAATGGGATATGAAAAAAAAGAGGTTCAAACGGCGTGCAACAGCAGTGCACACTTTGAAAAATGAACCCTAATGCTGTTGACTAATGTGAGTGTGGATGTGTGAGTGTGGCTGTGTGAAAATAATAAATGGCTGTGTATATTTTGAAGCTCACTTTGATCTCTCATGCAGTTTGCTATAAAAACTATATGTGGTTCACTCGGTAAACAGAAACGAAAAACATCTCAAAAGAAGCTCACTTCTTATTAGATGTAGTTCACTCGGTCAGCCCATGCGGTCCACTTGCCTAGTCTATGCGCATGAAAGAATAAAATCTCATGCGGTTTAATTTTCATAGTGATGAGATTCACTTTATGTAGTGTTGCGGTTCACTTACACCTCGACGTGAAGCGTGGTCCACTTCCTCATCATGGAAAATTTACGTCCGACAAAAAAAGGTATGCAAGTCGCTTGCACGTCCAATGCAGTGCGGTTTTCAGTATGAAGCAGTGCGGTCGGCCGTATGATGTTGTTCACCTCGTAAGGGCAAAAAAATTGTTACGGAAGCAAATAAAAGTAATGTGGTTCACTTCTTGATAGTGTTGTGGTTCATTTACACCCGATGTGAAGTGCACTCTACTTTCTCGTCCTTGAAAAAATTACGTTTGAATAAAAAAAACCATGCAGTTCTCTTACCCGTGTGATGCAGTGCGGTTTTTCGTCCGTTGCAGTGCGGTTTTCAGTCGGATGAAGTCCCCACGTCGATTTGGGTGTCGCGAAAAACAGTGTCCGCATTTCGGTAAATTCGAAATTCCTCTTAAACCGTAAAGAATTAGAGAGAGTGTTCTACATGAAAGAGTTGCGTATCGTCGATATCTTTTCAACGGCGTATCATTTGAATCATTCCGACCAGCGGTTTGCAAAAATTTCGCGAAAACGGCGGCTGCCACTCATCATCCGCCGCACGATTTTCAAAATTAACTTAAAACCGTAAGGAATCTCAAAAATATTTCAACATATGAAAGTTGCGCCTCATTCGTAACTTTCCAACGGCGTATCACACGCCTCGTTTCAACAAACGGTTCAAAAACTGGAGCGAAAACAGTACCGAAAATTTGAAAAAACTTGAAAAACAGAATTCCGCAATTTAGTAAATTTGAAACTGCTCTTAAACCGTAAGGAATTAGAGAAACATTTATATATGAAAAATATGTGCCTCGATGATATCTATCCAACGGAGTATCATTTGCTTCATTCTGACAAGCGGTTTAGAAAAAAAAACACGAAAAACGCTCGCTGCCACTCGTCATCTGCCGCACCATTTTCAAAACTGCTCTTAAACCATGTGGAATCTCGAAAACTGTTCAACATGTCGAAGTTGCGTCTAATCCATAGATTTTCAACGGTATATTATACGCCTCATTCTGATAAACAATCAACAAATTAGAGCGAAAACAGTACCGAAAAAATAACGCGTGCAGTTTTTTCCGACGCGAAGTTCACTAGTCTATATTGCACTGCTCGTCGTCAAGAAGATGTAGTGCACTTGCGTTCAGCGTGCAGTGCGGAAGTGGTGTGCAGAATAGTTATTCTGCTAATATTAGCAGAATAGACCGTCTGTATATATATATATATGTGTGTATATATATATATATATATATATATATATATATATACACACACACACATCTGGGCTATTCTGTTACGCGTAACAGAATATTATTCTGTTACCGTACTTGGACTGACGATTTTAGGCGGTTGTACTGATGATTTTCATCTCATTAAACTCTGAGCTATTTTTCTCTACAGGAGCGCGCGCGCCATGGCGTGGGCGAGAAGCGGAAGGAGCTGGGCGCCTCTTGCCTTGCGGCCCTTGCGCACACGCGGTAGAGTGGCGGTACAAGTCCACACGCAGGCGGCGACCGGAGCATCAGCGAACGCGAGGGAAGCAGAGAAGCACGCATCCATGGCGGCAGGGGACTTGGCGCAGCAACGGCGAACCGAGCGGAAAAGAGAAGAGCTCGATCACGTCGTACATCGCTCGGCCGATTGAGATGTACCAGGCGATCCCCTACAGCGTCGGCCGGCTGCCGGCGTGCCCGCGGCGGTCCGAGCAGGCCGAGGCCGAGGGCGCGGCCGGCCAGGAGGGCGGGCTCGCGGCTTGCCGACGCAGCGGCGAGGGGCGACGGCAGGGATGCGGTGAGGAGGTCGATGGCAGAGAGCCTGGTGCTAGTTGTGGGGAGGCGCGGGTGCTGCCTCAGCCATGTGGTGAAGCGGCTGCTGTAGGGGCTCGGGGTGAACCCCGCCATGCATGAGGTCGCTGACGACGACGAGCTCACCGCGGCGGTTGCCGGGAACGCTGGAGGCGAGGCCGTTGTCGCGCTGCCGGCGGTGTTCGTCGGTGGGAGGCTCCTCGGCGGGCTCGATCGGCTCATGGCCGTGCACATCTTCGGCGAGCTCGTGCCCATACTCAAGGACGCCGGCGCGCTCTGTCTCTGAGTCTCTGACTCTGAGCAAAACCAAAGATGCATATGGGACGGGGTACTACGGACGTACGAACAACCGTTTGTTCATGAGTTAATCTTCTTTTCATTTCTCCTTTTGATTCTTGATGAGATCATGTGAGTTACTGCTGCTCGATCTTCAGTCTCTCTTGATTGGGATCAATAATGGAGTACCAGCTTAGCTATAGTTAGGCTTAAATTCTTTTGATTAGGGTAGGAAAAATTAGGAACTATTGTGCCATCTCGTGCTTATTTTCGACCAAACGCTTTTGTAAATACATGTATGAGTGAAGAGGGGTGTACTATTTAGCACTGTATAAATCATGTTCCTTTCATCTTGCTCATCAGTTTTCTAGATGCCAATTCATTTTGTCTTTGAAGGTTTCTTCTAGCAGGCTTATGATGTTATGACGAAATGGCACTGTGTTGGATATTTGTAATCCATGACGGGGTGCTTGTTTGTTGCAGCTGATTTTCCCTCTCTGTTCTTCTATAGTACTCCTATTTTTCATAGATTAATTTTGAATTCTTCTGAAAAGAGAGGACTCGAACTGATCTCCAATTTTTTGGGTTTGTACTGAGCGGTTTTCATAGACTGGACTTTACTCTGTTTTTTCCGTAAGATTTTCCTCGTAACTTTCCAACGATCTATGGTATCATCGCCCCCGAACTTGCATGATTTATATAGTTGAACTGAATGACATTTTTTTCAGAAATAAAATATTTGTTTGCAATGATGTTTTGAACTTCTCTCGTTTTAGGACATGAACATTTACCATTTGAATTTTCATATGGGGTTTTCTTTTTGTTTGAGCTTTTTTCGCGTCCCGAGCATGGGGCCGGGGCACGGCGCGTGTTATAGGGTTTTCTTTTGAACTCCCATTGTAGTAATACATGGACTTATGTGATGATATGAATTCTTATACTAGCACACGACGGTAGAGCACACACGATAAACATTCTGAAGTCGTCTAAGCTACAACATTTGGGGCGCGGGCAACAACGGCGGCGCTCGCGGCGGCACTCATACTAATCTCAGTGTGTGTTTGTACAGAGGAGGTATTTTTTCATAGAGTAATTTTGAATGGTTCCGAAAAAGTACTTGAACTGATGCCCGTATGGGTTTGTACTGAGGGTGTTTTCGCATACTATGATTTTGAACTGATGTAACAAGATGACTAGAAGTTCGATACAAGACCAAAGGACGACCAAATGGTACAATCTCAAAAGACATAATTATTGGAGTCAAGCAACTAGGGAAAGATCCAAAGCCTCCACAACATCGACACCTGATTTGGGTACTGCTACGCCAGTTAAGCTAGGCCTTTCTTCTTCAGCAAAAGCCGCATAAGCACTTGCCTTTTTCACAGTCGCCAGGACAGAGCATCTCAGACGCCTCTACTCCTGTTGCTTTTCCTTGTGCAAGAGGCTGTTGATGGATCACGCTGTGATGCAGGTGGCCATGGTAGTGACACGAGCAGTGACGCAGGTCTCCGAACTGATGGTCGTGACGAACTCGGCCACCCTGAAGCCACGGGGTTGGACTGAGCATGGTGCTGAAGTTGAGTAGAACATTTAGGAATTAGGATAAATAGGAAACAACAAACAGGTGGAAGAAACCGTGAAGTGAAATGAGTTATAGAAGACAGTATGCATTATTCTCACTAAAAAAAACTTCTGTTTGTGTGCAACTTCTCTACTTGCATACGTTTGGAGGGAGAAATACAGAAAATACAACCACATGGATTAACACATTTGAAGGGAGAAACTATAGACGTACATCACGGGGTAGCAAATAATATGAACTCCAGGCAAAACATTTTTTTAACTTTTTTTGTATCTCGCAAACTGAAAATAATAAGAAAGCAAATTAGAACACAAAGTAAGAAGAAAGTAGAGCACCAGTGCTTGTGCGGCATGGATCCGTCAACCCTTTTGCATCCTAGTTCCAGCCAGCATGAGCTAGCACCTCCTGGATCGAGCTGCAGTAGTGCAACACAACGCATCAGAGAGATAAAAAGGTGAGTAGCAGCATGTACAGGAAGGGGAGAAAGCAACTATAGCACACGAGCATCCACGGGCATACAGAGATGCAGGAACTTCTCTCCACTTGAGACTAAACTTATATAATTTTTATTGTTGAACTTTCAGATATCTTACAAGAATTGCATGATATCAGTGTTTTGCTTTTACCTCATTGCTTCTCTGAACTTGCAAAATAAACTTTGTTACATGCGCTCATTAACATAACCACACACACCTGTTGTGCTATAGAAATAGCATGGAAACACCAAGGAAACTTGACTTACGATTGGTAAGTAGATGTACTGAAAAGAATTCAAAAGATGAACTAAAAACAATTGAAACTCTTCAAAAGCATCCAGGAGAGATAACAAAAAACTAAAACGCACGGGCGACACAGTTACTAGAACCGGGCCATAAGGACTAGAACCAAAACTATCAATATAAGTTGATGTTTTTTTGTAGGTTTTTGGGAATGAGAATACCTGTATTTTTTTGCAATTATATAAAAGTTTTAAAATGTGTACTACTCCATAACAAATGTTTATACTGCACATGTCCGTAAATATTAGCTTTTTATTTGGCAACAAAGAAAGATCAAAAAGGATATTTAATTTCTTGTAAGCATATCAACAAACAGCTTGATAGCAGCAGGAATAGAACAAGTTCTTAGTTCTTACCATTGGGGACCTGCCCACTTGCGTGATCTGACGTCCACTCGTGCGAGTAGACCTGACGCACACACCATCGGGGACCTGCCCACTGTGTGAGATCGAATTGAACCCGCTTGTGATGCCAAGGCCGACTGAACTTATGATCTCTCCAGATCTCAACTGATTGTGTTACAAATATACACACAAATCCAAACGAGCTCATGTGAGTGCAATTAAAAAGATAATTGAGTTCATCTATATTAATCGGAGAAGTTCAAACAGAAACTTTTCTTGAAAAAATGTACTGTTTTTGCTATAACAACTATAGTCATCTTGCCAACCATGTATATTTAACTGGTTAAAAAGATAATCAAGTTCATGTATATTAACCCAAGAAGTTCAAAAAGAAACTTTTAATAATAATTATATTCATCTTGCCACCCATTCAGTTTTTGCTGTAACAAAATTCAAACATTTAAAAAGTTTGTACTATCGTGGGGAAGCCTCAGTTCTTTGACAAACACTCTCATGTTCTTTGACAGTTTTAATTTTGTCTGCACTTACCAGTTTCTCAATTTCGAACTGACATAATTTTATACCCCAAACTTCTACAGGTTTATTTAATTTCTCAGGAACAAAAAGTGAAGGAGTCTGGACTCAAGAATTATAGAAAGAACAAAACCATATGTGTGAACTTATCTAGAGGCTTTTGCTGAACGGAGGAGACGAGATGACGCAGGAGCAAAACCTGACTCCTTGAATATACAGTAGCTATGCTGTCAATACTTCTTTGAGTTCTTATTTCTGAACCTTCATAGTAGTAATACATGTACTGTGCGATACACAATTCTGTCGTTGAGCAACTGATCTAGGAACAAAAACACTCCTGTAGTGCACACACCAAATCATGATAAAAATAGAGGCAGCAAGAAGCAATCACCAGTATATTGAGATGTCCAACTACATGTACCATCTCATTATAGTATAAAAATGAATCAATAGTAAGAAACAAGGTAGTAACAATCCTAACTCTGCATAGTTTCGGGATTTGTAGAAGTCTGAACATGGTATCATAGTTAATTAGTTACTGCGTAAGGAGGATGTGTTTACACACACCTATAATTCAGAATTGAACTGAACGACCCACTTTTCTTGTACTAAAGCTTGTTTTTAGAATTCGTATGAGTGGGTTATTAAACACATGCATCAACATTGAGGAACACTAGAAAAAAGGACACCGCTATACAAGAACTACAGTGGACAGATCCAGAGGAGAAATCCTCAAGCAAAAATCAAGAGAGGTCGCAATCTCCATGGAAGATGCCAACGAATTTGCCATGGAAGGGCCTCCCACTCCCCTGCTCTATCTCCTCCCACTCCCTGCACACAGAAACACAGACCAGAGAGAGAGAGAGGATGAGAGGGAGATGACTGAGACGGATCGAGGGCGGACACGGGGTGGACTGCACGCAGCTCTTCTCGCGACCGACAGCAGAGTGTGATGTTGTACTGTCAAGGCAAAGTTCCTCGACACGGGGTGGCTGAATTTTTCTGACATACTGGACCACAACTTGAGCTTCGTGTTCCGGCCACGAGCCCACAAAAGATGACCCTTAGTTTATCTAGTAACTCATCATTAGTCTGCAAGAAGCTCACAAATTGTACTGTTTTGATATATGGCATTTCTTTGAATTCCCATGGTAGTAATCCACGTTGTCTGTCTTTTTAACCAGAAAATTAAGCGAGATTGCTTGCTGAAGGCAACATTTTTTTCATATAGTAAGACATATGAAAGATAATATTTAAAGGCCATTGGAGAAAGAATTAGCAAAACCGAAACAAAAATATATGTTACCAGAACTGAAAGCAATTGTTTTTCAAACTTTTAGGTGAGAGCATGGTGCTCTAATCCAATTGCATATATCTAAAACTCCATAAGCGACTTGAACTGATGCATAACAGTATGAGTGCAGAATTCTTGTAAGCATAAGAAATACATAGAGTGCACATATAATTTTTCAAGATTTCCTCGATGTTCTGCACATTAAAGTTGATGTACTGAAAAGAACGCAAAATTTGAACCGAAAACAAGCAAAAGCTGAACTCTTATGTAGTTCAAGGACAAAAGAACCTCCACAACCAAATAACTGATTTCCTATTTTTTTAACTTTAAAAGTTTTAATTTTAGAACCAGCTCAATATGTGTAGATTAACTTTTCATGACACAATTTTTGTAGTCGATTTTTTGCTCAGAACATAAAATAAAAACACACGCCCAACGCACTGTACACCCACCTAATACACAAAAACCAGTGCTCAAGCATTGATGCTTCATGATCAAGAATTGGCGCAAAATTCAGAGACAAAAAATCATGCGATGAAACTTCAGGATCAACAATTTGTCACCTCCTACATAACAAAATTCGTGAGATAAAGAACAAATGTGCAAAAGTAGATCAAAATGAACCGGAGAGAGTTCTGGGGCGGTGACCACCATTGTAGTAGGGTACCTTGTTGGCGACCACACAAGAATGGGGGATGGGGCATGGCCTGCAGGAGTACGAGGCGGCGACCTGCAGAAGGAAGAGGCTGCGACCTGACGGCGGAAGAGGCTGCGACCTGATGGCAGAAGAGGCCGCTACCTGACGGCAGGGGTCAGGAGGCAGGCATGATGGTCGCTTGGACATTTTTTCACTAGGTTAGTTTTCAGTATTAAAAACTATTTACTACATTACAACAAACACCTAAAGATGCTCCAAACAAACTTCTGAACTTAAATACAACCCTCTTTGAACTTGCAATATGAAACTTTTTGCACTTACACAATTCGGCAGTGGCAGCAAGTAGCAACCAGAAGCATACTATTGTTTTACAGTACTCAAAAGCGCACAAAGATCACATCCGCAACACAGTGGTGGGCTGATATCTATGGTTGCTTGATTGTTCCGTGGATGGATTCCAGTACTCCCGTATACTAGTGTATGTGAAGCAACAAGAATAATTGGCCTTTTTTATAGAAAATCAAAATGGATAGTACTGAATCTTGCACTTACCATTATAATTTTCCGGATTCAACTTGTTGTGGAGTTAGAGGGGAAATCCACACATGGAAGCACGTTCAGTTGAAAAATAGAGGAGAGCAGAACATCGGTAGAATATACTCCAAACTCCACACACGAGCGAGACCGGGCTGCTCCTCGTCGAGCGCTGGCCGAGCGGAAGACGCAAAGTTGAACGGCCAAAGTAGATCAGCTAGGACGGACTCCACAGCTGCACAGGGGGTCTCCCACCCCCGGCTGTCTTGCGCCTCCCACCTCCGGCCGCTGCACGCCTCCCACCCCCGACCGTGACGCATAACGACAAGTTCAACTTCGTTCAACAAGAAGAAAATCCATTTATACTCATGTATACACCCAACAAGAATCAAATTCCATATACCTAAACTTCCATTTATTGATATACTTGAACTTATTTGCTGTTAATGTACATAGACTTTGTAATTAAGCATCAAAACTAAGAGAGATAGTAGCCATTGAACTGAAACAAAATTAGGAATTGAATTGGACTAAATCAAGAAACTGAACCGAGTGTGTCACGAGTTAGTCAATGTGGAAGATCATTCCATTTTCTATCTCTCTCTCTCTCACTCACTCACATCACCCTGCTGCAGCAACAAACAGCAGGAGTGCACCAGCGCAAGCAGAATGGGCATTATGCAACTTTTGACTTAATTGTTTTTTGACTAAACTGAGCTTGAATTTTTTACTGAACTCAACTTAAACATTGCCAGAAATTAGTTGAACTTTTTGTACTGAACTTAGCTG
>NC_041385.1:369040521-369042628 GCF_002162155.2 Triticum dicoccoides
CTGGGGGAGGGGGGCGGCGGTGGCGCCGTAGGTGGTCGTGGCGATGGTGGGGGATCGAGTTAGTTTCAGATTAGTCGGATCGCTCCTATATAGAGCCAGAGGGTAACAGGATAATATTCTGTTACCAGTAACAGAATAGTCCAGCCCTATATATATATATATATATATATATATATATATATATATATATATATATATATATATATATATATATATATATATATATATAGGTCATGCTCTGGGATGGCATGATACAGTTTGAGCACACTCATGCATGTGTATGCATGAATCCCTCCCATCGAGTCGAAGTGACCAGTACAACGACACGTCATGAACCGATCTCGCTCTGTGTGGGGACTGTACGATTTTCGACGCACACACCACATCAATGTTGTGAAATAGTATTCAAACATGCAAGCATGCATCACCTCCATACATATGCATGTAGTGGTTGTCTTCGAACGGTATACTCCCTCGCGTGGTTATCGGCGACAAGCCTATATATTCGTGGGCCTGCATGGACATCCATGATCACCTTGATTGACAACAAGATAGGTTACCATTGCGGATTCTTCCTTTGGTTCGTGTTATCGTAGTATAGGTCATGGTGATATTCAGACCTAATTAAGTTTGAGCGCATACTATGCACGCATGCATGCATGAATCCCCGTCATAGGCTTGAAGTGTGGTGTGACATACATATGCATCATCAACCTAACCCTCACTCAGGGTGGTGATTTCTGGTTCGAAAGCACGGTGCCACATCAAAGTTGTTCCATTGTGTATTCAAAACACACCTGTCCATACATATGTTTGGTCCACATGCATGCAATGGTTCTCTTCGGGGACTAACTACTTGCGTGATTATTGGCGAGCTGGCCACCATCTCCGGGGTCGCATGGACGACCATCACTTTGACCAACAACAAGAAAGAGGTTGTACGACCAAGGTGGATTATTCTTGGTCCATTTTACGATCCATCTTGGTGAGATGCCTCTCTGGCCCACCGATTGAAAGTGTGTGTTTTGGGGGGGGGCTGCTACTTTGCACTTTGCGAGGAGAACCTCATTGGGGGGCATGCACTCATAGCTTAGGATTCCCTTCATGTCTACATGAGGGGGGGCAAGCAATACCGTGCGCTTTGCGAGATAGGTGCCACATCGAAGTTGCATTTGGTATTTGAACATCAAACCACCCTTTTCATACATATTTGGTCCACATGCAAGTGTGTTCATGTTCTGACCCTCTCCCGCATCTTTTTTCGCCAAATTTATGAACATTAGACAACTCACATGACACAACAGACACGGTTCACACACACTAACTGTGTGCCACACCGGTGCCCCTGTCACGCACATCCGCACAGTACATTGGGCTCCACGAGGCTTCCCCTCTCAAAAATATCTACCCGCCTGCAGCTTTTTTCTGTTTGATAACACACGGTTATTACGTTTTGACCGTGTGTGATGTTTCTTGTTCCCAATCCCGCCTTCATCCCTCAAAAATATCTACCCGCCTCGAGGGTTTTTCTGTTTCATAACACACGGTTGTTATCTCTAGACCGTGTGCGATGCACCATCATCCAAATTTTCAATAGCCCCGACATTTCACTCCTGCGTTTGACTCCCGCGTAGTAAAATTTTCAGTAGCCGTGTCATTTTTTCAAACTGACCCCCGCCCCCCTGCAAACACATACACACACACACAAACACACACACACACACACACACACACAAACACACACACACACACACACACACACACACCGAAACCTCCTCGGGCACGCGTGTGCACACACACACACCCTCCCTCGCTCGAAACCCTAGCAAGGTCGCCTCCTCCGCCACCGCAAGGCCTCCATTGTCAACATCTGCCGGTTTGCTCGTGCAGCTTACCCACCAATCTCCATACGCCGGCCGCCCTGAGTTTCTTAGATGACGCCTGCCAAACGCCCCCTTTCCCATAGATCCCCATCCCCCAATCTAGAGCATCGCAGCCTAAGCCTGGCTACGCTTCCTGTGGAGCTCGAGGAGCGACTGGCCCAAAAAAGGTGTATCACGGTCTCTTAGCCTAACATCGCCGCGGAAGCTGACGACCATTACTGGGC
>NC_041385.1:369043071-369044192 GCF_002162155.2 Triticum dicoccoides
CAGCTGCACAGGGGGTCTCCCACCCCCGGCTGTCTTGCGCCTCCCACCTCCGGCCGCTGCACGCCTCCCACCCCCGACCGTGACGCATAACGACAAGTTCAACTTCGTTCAACAAGAAGAAAATCCATTTATACTCATGTATACACCCAACAAGAATCAAATTCCATATACCTAAACTTCCATTTATTGATATACTTGAACTTATTTGCTGTTAATGTACATAGACTTTGTAATTAAGCATCAAAACTAAGAGAGATAGTAGCCATTGAACTGAAACAAAATTAGGAATTGAATTGGACTAAATCAAGAAACTGAACCGAGTGTGTCACGAGTTAGTCAATGTGGAAGATCATTCCATTTTCTATCTCTCTCTCTCTCACTCACTCACATCACCCTGCTGCAGCAACAAACAGCAGGAGTGCACCAGCGCAAGCAGAATGGGCATTATGCAACTTTTGACTTAATTGTTTTTTGACTAAACTGAGCTTGAATTTTTTACTGAACTCAACTTAAACATTGCCAGAAATTAGTTGAACTTTTTGTACTGAACTTAGCTGAACTTTGTACAGGGATCCACACTTTACCTGAACTTTTTTACATGGATTTGCATGGCTGGCCGGTGGTGAAAGCGAGGCGAGCAGAGGCACAGGAGGACCTACTGGATGTTTGTCGCCATTTCCATCGTACTCTGGGAGGAGGAGGAGGATGGGAGCAAACCTCTATGTGCGCAATCGCTCGAGACACGTCAGGAGTGTGGCCGCCGGTGCAAGGACCGGCCGTCCCTCGGTGATCGACCACCGTGGCTAGCCTCAGTACAGAGTTGGCTCGTCAGGCAGCAGTGGGATAGTTGTGCGCGAAGAACGGCGACGCTCGAAGGCAGGGGCTAGGCGGCGCCGCACTGGGAGAGGGAGGTCGTGGCGGTGGCTGCTGGGGCAGGGGGCCTGCGGCGGCGCACTGGGAATGGGAGGTCGTCGTGGTGGCATGCTGGGGCAGGGGGACAGCGGCGCGCCCGGCAGGGTTCCGGCAGCGGCTCGTTCGAGTAGGGGGCCGACGGCGGCACGCTGGAGTAGGGGGACGGCGGAGGCGCGCTGGGGGAGGGGCCGACTGCGGCACACTGGGTA
>NC_041385.1:369051772-369098843 GCF_002162155.2 Triticum dicoccoides
CTTCTTGTTCTTCTTCTTCTTCCTCTTCGTCATCATCATCTTCTTCTTCTTCTTCTTCCTCTTCATCATCTTCATCATCTTCTTCATCTTTTCCTTGATCTTAAACCTCTGACAAAAATGGTGCAAAATTTTCTAGGACATCCTAAGGTCACTGGATTAAATCATATTTAAATTGCGTTTGGACATTTAAATGCTATAAAATATTTTAAATGTCCAAATAATCCTGAACTAATTTTTTTACTGTTGGATATATTCTATAGATTGGGCACGAGAAGTTTGGTGATTTTTGAAAGTGCCTAGGTAATTTTAGAAAAGCCACAAACCAACAGAAAGAAAAGAAAAACAAAATAAAAAGGGAAACGACCTTACCTGGCCAAACCCACCTGCCGGCCCACCTGGCGGTCCAGCACTGTGCTGGCCCGCGCCAGCCAGCTGCTTCTTGCCCGCCAGGTAGGCAGGGAGGTGACGCCGGCGCGCGAGCTCGCCACGGCGCCAGTTGTTTGCTGCCCGCGCCTTTGGACGCCTGGACGTCCTTAATGTCGTCGCCCCGACCCCGTGGACACCTCGCTTCTCCCCCAGCGCCTCTCCCTCTCTCTCTCCCACCATGGACGACACAGCCGCAGCCGGATCGCCGTCGTAGCCGCGGGCACCATCATCTCCATTCCGCATTGCCGTGTCCAGCAACTTCGTCGCCCTCCTCTCCACCGAGCAGACCGTGCCCCGAGCGCTCGTTCACCCCAGAGCCACCGCAACAGCCTCGCCCGACCTCGCCGTCGCTGGAGATCCCTTTCGCCGTCATGCCTGCTCCAGCTCGTCCCCGACCTCGCCGCCTAGCTCGCTGAAACCACCGTGAGCTTCTAACTCTCCCTATCCTCTCCGTTCTCGCTGCCATCCTCTGCAGTGACCGCAACAAGCTTCACCGCACGCGCAGCCGGCTGAGCTCGTCGCCGACGTAGCTCCGGCCACCCAACGGCCACGCCACCTTGTCCACTAACGTCACCGCACCTCGTAGGCCACGTAGGAGCTGGCCTTGTGCCTCCAGCACCACAGCAACGACGAGTTCGGCTTCCCGAACTCCGGCAGCCGCAATGCTCGTCGCCAGCATCGTTTCCGGCGACCTTGAGCTCAACCACCACCACCCCTCGACGCGGATCACTCCCAGCTGAATGTAGGTGGCCTCCGCCGTCCATTTGGTCGCCGAAGGGCGAAACCCGCACCCTCCACCGCGTCTGGAGTCGCCGGCGGCCAAATGGCGGCGAGTCAGCCCAGTTTGACTAGGGATTTGACCCCCCCTGGGCCACTGACATGTGGGCCTTGCCCGTTAGTCAAACCTAGATTAGGGTTAAACTAATTCTAATTAGGTTAGTTAACTAACAATGACACTGACCAGTGGGTCCCACTGGTCAGGTTTGACCTGGACCGCCCCTATAGACCTGCTGACGCAGTGCTGACGCGGTAACTCATTTTCTGGATTTATTCCTATTCAGGAAATTTCAGAAAATAGTGGTAACTTCAAAAATTCATAGAAATTAATCTATAATTGTCACACCGTAGCTAGTTCATGTATTAGAGTGCTTGCATCATATTTATCTTTCATCAGAAGCTTGAAATGGGGATGACACAACCCCCAGCACCCCCTGAAACCAACTAGGGTTTACTAAAAATATTTTCAATGAACCTGAAATGCCCTTCTAAATGTTCATCATCTCTGCCTTGGTCTTAAACCACTGCCAAAAATGATGCACAAATTTCTAGGTCATCCTAGGGTCACTGGCTTAAATCGTTAGATATTTGAGTTTGGGCATTTAAATAATATAAAATATTTCAAATGCTCAAATAACCCCAAACTAAAATGTTCCATGTTGGATATATTCCAAACAGTGACCATGTGCAGTTTGGTGATTTTTGAAGTTGCCTAAGTATTTTTAAAAATACAACAAACTTGCAGGAATAAAATAAAACTGAAACTAAAATAAGAGGGAGAGAGAGAGAGAGAGAGAAAGGCCAGAGGCCACTTACCTGGCTGAGCCGGCCCACCTGGCCCGTGCCAGTCACCACCCACCTCTGCCAGTAGGCAGAGGAGGGACACCGCGACACCGAGCTCACCATGCCACCTCCCTGCCTGCGTGCCCTCGCCCGCGCCAGCGCAGCGCCTCGAAGGGCCTCCTCGACGCCGCCCCGAGCCCCTGGACACCTCACTTCCCCCTGCCTATCTCTCGCCCTCTCTTCGCCATGGCCGACGCAGCCGCGCCCGCGCCTTCATGAAGTCACAACCACCGTCGCCTCCTCGTCACCCCACCGTGTCCAGAAGCTCTGCCGTCATCCGCTTCACCGAGCCAGCTGAGCCCCGAGTGCTCACACACCTCGGAGACACCTCCCCGACCCCGCCTTCACCGCCCGTTGCCGGAGATCTCCATCGCCGCCCCGACCGCTCCAGCTCTTCCCCGACCTCGCCGACCATCTCGCTCGAGTCGCCGTGAGCCACTGCCCGTTCTCCCCCTCTCTGCTCTCTCCTTTGCGCGGCATAGTCGCCGCACCTCCCTCACCCGCACGCGTCGCCGCCTCTGCACTTCGTCGTTGTGGCCACTGCCTCGCGGGCTCGAGGCCGAGCACGTCACCGCGTTCGCCGCAACCCCAGGAGCCCGCAGCACCTCACTGCGCCCTCTGCCGTGCCCCCTAGCACCGAACCCGAGCACGCCCGAGCTCTGGCCACTGCCTGCCGAGCTCATGGCCGTCATCACTGGCCACCCTAGCTGTTGCTGCTTGCTACAACGGTCGCGGGTGAGCTTCAGCTCCCCGTAGCCGCTCTCCACAGGCCATTTGGTCGCTGGAGCAGCGAGCCCGAGCCCTCTGCCGCTTCTGCTGCCGCCGCCGGCTAAACGCTAGTGGTTAGCCCGGTTTGACCAGGGGGTCTAACCTCCCCAGGGTCTATGACAGGTGGGGCCTAGCCCTGCTAATTAACCTAGGTTAGGGCTAACTAAATCTAGTTAGTTTATTTAACCACTGACACGCGGGACCCACTGGTCAGTTTGACCTGGACCGGCCCCGTTGACCTGGTGACGTCACCGTGACGCAATGCTGACACACTAAAGAATTTTCTGGATTTAAACTTATTCAGAAAATTCCAGAAATTTTTACAAACTTCAAAAATTCATAGAAAGCAATCTGTAGCTCCAAATGCAAAGTGTTATATATGAAAAATGATCAGAAAAATCCAATCTATCCATATGTATTGGTTTCATGCATGTTTAAACAAGTTAACTTGCTGTTTAGTGCAAAACATGATAACGCACTATTTAAGATCATATATGGGTTTGCAATTTGAATCTTTGGTTCAAAATGGCTCAAACTCATCTGGTCATAGTTGGATTAGCCCAATACACTTATTTTGCCATGTCTCATGCATGCATCATATTTTTGCACATTGTTTGGTGTTGATTGTATATCGGTGCTCTCTGTGATTGGTTCCGCCCCGGAAGAGTATCACGAATATCCAAACAAGGAGCAATACCAGTCTACAGACCCACAAGGCAAGCAACCAACCATTTGATCATATCGATACAAACCCATGTTCTCGCTTCTTCTCTCTTTTACTGCATTTAAGACAACGCGTTTCGAACTGCTGTGTGCTATGGTAGTTGAACCCATTTCCTCTGCATGACCTATCATTGCCACAGTAACTAGATGAAACCCACTAGCATGTGTAGGAGTTGATTGAGCCATGTGTATGTGTTTCCTACCTTGCTATGCCTGCTATGCTTAGATTTATGTCAGGTCTGGTTCATCTGGGTGATGGGCTAGAGTGAAATGATCATGCTGGTAAAGAGAGTGGTGTGTTGAACACGATTTGGTAAAGGTATCGATGAGCGGCCATGTAGGAGTACATGGTGGGTTGTTTCATTGGAACCATCCTTAAGCACTGAGATTTGTATGTGTGATTTAAGATTCAGCTACTACCATGCACTGGGCCCTGAAATATGACCCCGCTCGACTTCTTATCCACCCTAGTCCTCTGTCCGGGAGTTGCAAGTAGTTTCTGGTGTTTGTAGCTTACTAGAGGCAGTGGGCAGCGCTGACCCTCGGGGTGGGCTATGATGCGGTAGGTACATGGACGGGCATGCCGGGCACCCGTTAGGTCTCTCGGAACCCTGTACACATCATTCGGGGCCGTATGTGGAAACCTCGGCTGGACTCCCTTCGGATGGAACCTGAATAGGCGATAAACCTGGACTTGAGACTTAGGTGTTTAGGTAGGTCGTGGTCTACACCCAGGGTGGCTTTCTCTTGAAGTCTGCCGAGCACATGTCGTGTGCAAACGCTAAGTGGTGGAAACATGTATGAAGAAGTACACCCCTGCAGGGTTAACATCATCTATTCGAATAGCCGCGTTCGCGGTAAAGGACTACTTGGTTGCCTATATAGTTCATAGACAAATAAATGGATACTACTAAAAGCCTCGAGATAAGCGTGAGTGCCGAGGATGGATCTTCCGTAGGATGACGGAGGTGGATCCCCGGTAGTGTATTGAAGTGGTGTGTAGTGGACTCGAGTGCGCAAAACAATTTCAAGTTGGTGTCTCATAAGATAGCTTAGCCAAGAGTCAAAGTTGGCTTGCTGCAATAACCCCACCATCCTTTCTTGATAATGTGCATATATGTAGGATCTGATGTAAGTCTTGCTGAGTACCTTTGTACTCATGTTTGCTCAATTTACGTTTTACAGAAGACGCTGCAACCCCTTCTGATGGGTTCTTCATAGACGTCGATGTCGACGAGTAGGATGGATCCCAGGTGGTGATCCTGAGCTCACGGTGGACCATGTAGGATAGCCAGGCTTCCTCGAGCCTCTTTTATTTTCTAGATGTCTGTACTCAGACATGTTACTTCTGCTGTTGGCTTGTATGTTTGTATGACTTGAATGTTGGGTCCTAAGACCCGTACTTGTGTGTATGGTATGTTGGGATCTCTTAGCCTTTAAATAAAGTACTTGTGTTGTAGAGTCATGTTGTGATGCCATGTTGTATTTGCACATATCGGGCATATTGTGTGTATGATTGAAATGCTTGGTATGTGTGGGATCTAACTATCTAGTTGTTTATCCTTGGTAGCCTCTCTTACCGGGAAATGTCTCCTAGTGCTTCCACTGAGCCCTGGTAGCTTGCTACTGGTCCGGAACACTTAGGCTGGCCGGCATGTGTCCTTCTTCGTTCCAGTGTCTGTCCCTACGGGGAAATGTCACGCAATGACTACCGGAGTCCTGTTAGACTGCTACAGCCCGGTTTAATGGAGTCCTGCTAGCGCAGTTGCTACAGCACAGATTCACTCGTTGATGACCGACATGTTCGTTGCTGGGTCACGTATGCATGTCCCTCTAAGTTAGTGCCACTTTGGGTTCATGACTAGCCATGTCAGCCTGGGCTCCTTGTCATATGGATGCTAGCGACACTATCATATACGTGTGCCAAAAGGCGCAAACGGTCTCAGGCAAGGTAAGGTGTCACCTGTGGGGATATTGTGCGTGAGGCCGCATAGTGATAGGAGGTTTTATGTGCTAGATCAGTGTGGCATTCAGTCAGGGTCCTGACAGCGTTGGCATCAGAGTCGGACTGCCTGTAGGTTCTTCAAGCTAATCTGGTCGATGACGAGTCTAGAAATGCTTTAGTTATATGTAGGGGAATTGATTGTGGGAGGGACGTAAGGCTCTTTTTACTCCTTTACCTTATGCCCTCTGATCTGAGTCATCCTCTTCTCTTTCTATGTGGGTTAAGGACTAGGTTCTCATCTCTCTATCAGGTTCACGTGTTACTAATCCGTAGAATCTTCGGATTGTTGGTTCCAGGCCTCAGTTCAGTTTCTACTACTTTTAGTATGTTGTCAGTTGAACCAGAACCTTGATATGATGTTGTTGAGTGGTTATCCAAACTGTTGTGAATGTCTCAAATCTTTTTCTGAGCATTTACAGCCATTATGCTGTCTGATTTCTCCTAGAAATTCTAATGCCTTTGCATTACATCATGTTTCAGATGGCCTCCTGCAGCCAGAATCAAGTGGTTCATTTGACTCAGTGCCTCGATGTACCTGGTCACACTGCCATGCTGGTCCGCGTGATGATCGAGGCTGGCTATCGATGGTACCCCGAGTATACCGTTGAGGAGCAGTATCGAGATTTCAATCAGAGCCAATACCTTTGCACAGTCAGGATATACCCTTCCTATCCTGGAGCCACTGAACCCCTCCATTGCTCATATGGACTTGGGGTTACCATCGAGATGTCCATGCAGGATGCTGCTTACTCGATGAAGACTATTATGTGGGCTACGCTTGCCTTTCTTCGAAACACTGAGTTCTGCTATATGCCAGCATCACTCCCTCGGGCAGAAGGTTACTACTCGGCTCTTTACACCGACTCTGCTCATGAGGATTCGCTACTCCGCACTACCACAGAGTTGCTTGAGGATAAGGACCGCGAGAATCATGCCTTGCGATTGGAGCTTTTCAATACTCGATCTGATCATTGGGCCACTCTGACACGGTTTGCACCTGCCGTGCAGGCTGGGTATATGGATATGCGGGATTTGTACCCCGTGCGGTCCGGTCTGCCGGATCGTATGGATTGGCGTGATGTAGGAGGCATCACTCCTCCCCGTGGGCCTCGTCTGCCTCCGTTTGTGGGACCAAGGCCACATCCAAGTCCTTATGGACCATAAGCTCCACAGGATTGACTGTTTCCAGATGATCACGTCCAGCTTCCAGGACATGGGGGTAATCTCTATGAAGATTACTACGGAGATGGCTGAGCTGATGGTAGCACCACTAGTATTGTAACAGTTATATCATCCACAGTCGTGCGTGACTCGTGGGATATGACTTAGTGTGTACCAAATTCCGGAGGTGTAGAGAAACAATGTATAGGAGCTCTGGATGCCTCCAACGAGATGTAATCTTCCTTTCACCGCAGTTGTACTCAGTTTGGTCTTGTACTGTATGGTGTGTATGACGATGGAATAAATGTAGCATTTTCTGTATTTAGCATGTCATACGGATGATCATCTTGGATTCCAAGTTATCCCTTACATTCTGCATTTCTATGTCAGAATCTTATCATTCTGGACTAAACCATTGTCTTGTTTTCCTAGGATGGTCAACACACGCAACAACCCTGCTCCCCCAGAGTAGGCTGAAGGCAATGGGGCTAGATATGTGAACCTGCCTCATCCTCCTTCTCTAGCTGAGGTCATGCTAGAGGCCGAGAGGAACAAACAGGAGACCAACCATTTGCTGGAACGCATCGAGCAGAACATAGCACAAAACCAGAGGAACAACTTGGTGTCTCTCAGCGACTTCATCAAGTTACACCCACCCACCTTCCATCACTCTGTCGAGCCCCTCAACACCGATGATTGGCTTCGCAGCATTACTCACATGCTACATTCTGCACTTGTAGCCGAAGCTGACAAGGTCACTTTTGCTGTCTATCATCTTGAAGGTCCCGCCAGTCTCTGGTGGGAGAACTATGAGGCCATGCATCCAGCTGGCCAGGTCACTACTTGGGCAGAGTTCAGTGAGGCTTTCCGTGAACATCACATCCCGGAAGGTCTTATGGATCGCAAGCGTGAGGAATTCTGCAGTTTCACCCAAGGTAGACTCACTGTGGATGCATACAGCAGGGAGTTCGGAAACCTAGCATGGTATGCAACAGAGGAAGTTTCCACCGATGCCAAGAAGCAGGCAAGGTTCCGCAAGGGACTTAGCCCCGAGCTTCACCGTGATCTCCGTCTACACGGGTGCACTTCCTTCCAAAAGCTTGTGAACAAGGCTATCAGTGCTGAGACATGTCAGAGGAATTTCAAAGCAACACGCAAGCACGACCGTGACACTGGTTCCTCATCCGGTTCTGGCTCCCAGAAGCGCCGGGTGTGGGTGCCTAACACCACCCTGCCACCCAGGTTCACACCGAGGCCATCCTATTAGGCGCCTCGTCCAGCTCAGCAGTATGCATCAGCTAAGTCCTATGGTGGATCAACCAATAATGCTCCTCCACGCACCAGCACTGTGACGTGTTTCAAGTGTGGAGAACCGGGTCACTACATGTGAGAGTGTCCCTAGACCAACCCCAACCCCAACCAGTCTAGAAAGGCTGTTGGCCATGGCAAGCCAATAGGGAAGGTGTACTACGTCAAGCCGGCCACCGCTACACGTGGCCATGTGAACTGTGTCTCAGCTGAAGAGGATCAGGAGGATCCCAACGTTGTTCTCGGTATGCTCCTTGTTAATTGCCACCCGACATCTATTCTTTTCATTAATGGAGCATCTCATTCATACATATCGGAGAGCTATGCTCGTTTGCATAACACCGCATCTTGTGACATGCCCTCTACCATGGAAATTTCTACCCCTGGTTCTAGATGGCAAACTTCTAAAGTAAGCCATGGGAATGAAACCCAGGTCGACAGACTTGTTTTCCTTGCATCTTTGATAGCTCTCAAATCTTCAGATATTAATATCATCTTGGGTATGGGCTAGATGTCAGCCCATCATGCCAGGATTGATTGCTTCTCTAGGACTGTTCAACTTACACATCCTTTGGGCAAGATAGTCAATGTCTTGACCCAAGTAGCCAAACAACAGCTATATTCTCTCAATGCTAGTCCTTTGCCAGACCTCGAAGACGTTTCGGTAGTCTGTGACTTTCCGGATGTCTTTCCAGAAGAATTGCCAGGTGTTTCACCTGACCGAGATGTCGAGTTTGTGATAGATATTATTCCAGGTACTGTCCCAATCTCTAGGAGACCCTATAAGATGGCACCACTAGAACTAGCCGAGCTTAACAAACAACTCGATGAGTCCTTGAAAAAGGGTTTCATCCGTCCTAGTTCGTCTCCATGGGCTTGTCCCGTCCTCTTCGTCAAGAAGAAGGATGATAGGATCGGATGGTTGTAGATTATCGACCCGTCAACTTGGCCACCATAAAGAACAAGTATCCGCTCCCCAGGATCAACGATCTGTATGATCACCTTGCTGGATCCTCAGTCTTTTATAAGATGGATTTGACGTTCGGCTACCATGAAATCAAAATCAAGAACGGGGACATTCCCAAAACGGCCTTTGATACTCATTATGGCCAATATGAGTACACCGTCATGTCCTTCGGTTTAACCAACGCCCCAGCCACTTTCTATCGGTTAATGAACTCAATCTTCATGGAGTATTTGGACAAAGTTGTCGTGGTTTACCTCGATGAATACTCATCTACTCCAAGAATGAGGAAGAACATGTCGAGCATCTAAGGCTAGTGTTGATGAAACTTCGAGAGCATCGCCTTTATGCCAAATTCTCTAAATGTGAATTCTGGTTGCCAAAAGTGACCTATCTAGGCCATGTAATCTCTGGTAAGGGTATTGTTGTAAATCCCGAGTGAGTTCAAGCCGCTCTTAATTGGACTCCACCTGAATCGGTCAAGCAAGTTCGGAGTTTCCTTGGCGTAGCGAGCTATTGTCGCCGCTTTGTCGAGAACTTCTCCAAAGTTGATAAACCTCTAACTGAACTCCTCAAGAAAGATAAAAAGTTCGAGTGGACCCCACCGTGCGAGCACAGTTTTCAGGAACTAAAAAGATGCCTGACATCTGCCCCCGTACTTGTACCACTAGATTTCTCCAAGGACTTTGTTATCTATTGCGATGCCTCGCGACAAGGACTAGGTTGCATTATCATGCAAGATCGTCACGTAATTGATTATGCTTCACGGCAATTGCACCCACATGGGAAAATTATCCTACACATGATATAGAGCTTGTAGCTGTAGTCCATGCACTCAAAACCCGGCGACATTACCTTCTCGGTAATCATTGCGAAATCTTCACCGATCACCAAAGTCTGAAGTATATATTCACCCAACCAGATTTGAATCTTAGGCAGAGACGTTGGGTCGAGTTGATCACATATTTCGACTTAGGGATAACTTACACCCCAGGAAAAGCCAACATCATGGCTGCTGCAGTAAGTCGTAAATCTTATTGTAACAATCTGATGTTACAACAAAGTCAACCGCTTCCCCATGAGTAATTTTGAAAGCTTAACCTTCACCTCGTTCCATAAGGATTCCTTTCCACCTTGGTGGTGAAACCTACTCTTATGGATCAAATCATCGTGGCCCAAAAGCGAGATAAAGGGATATCCTGGATCAAGGAGAATGTTGCTAGCGGAGATGCTAAATGTTTCTGTGTAAACGATCAAGGTGTGGTGTACTTTGAGAACCATCTAGTGGTTCCTAAGAACCGGCACCTACGACAGTTGATCCTTAAGGAGGCTCATGAATCCCCTCTCACCATTCATCCCGGAAGTACCAAGATGTATCAGGACCTACGCCAGAGGTTCTGGTGGACTAGGATGAAGAGAGACATTACTCAATTTGTTGCTAATTGCGAGTCGTCGTGTAAAAGCCGAGCATCAACAGCCTGCTGGCACCCTTCAACCTTTAGCTATTCCTGAATAGAAATGGGATAAAATTGGTACGGATTTCATCACCGGTTTTCCCAGGACCAAAAGAGGGAATAACACTATCTTTGTTGTCATTGATCGTCTTTCCAAAGTGGCCCATTTCTTGCCTGTTCGTGAGAGTATAACCGCTAGCCAGCTAGTAGACTTGTATATGTCCCGGATAGTGTCCCTCCATGGTGTTCCATTGGAAATCAACTCAGATCGAGGAAGTCTCTTCACCTCTCGATTTTGGGAAAGTTTCCAAAATGCTATGGGAACCCGCCTTTCCTTTAGCACCGCCTTTCACCCTCAGTCAAGTGGTCAAGTAGAACGTGTCAATCAAATTCTAGAAGACATGCTTCGAGCTTCTGTTATCTCATTCAGAATGGACTAGGAGAAATAGCTTCCATTTGCAGAATTTGCTTATAACAACAGCTATCAATCTAGCTTGGGTAAAGCTCCTTTTGAAGTTCTCTATGGACGAAGGTGTCGAACGCCTCTTAACTGGTCAGAAACCGGGGAAAGACAATTCTTTGACCCGGATATGATCCAGGAAGCAGAAGAGCAAGTTCGCATCGTTCGTGAAAAGTTGAAAACAGCCCAATCTCGTCAAAAGAGCTAATGTGATCGTAAACATAAAGCTATGACCTTTGAGGTCGACGAGAAGGCATACCTTCGGGTTACTCCTCTGAAGGGAACCCATCGCTTCGGTATCAAAGGCAAATTGGCTCCTCCCTACATTGCACCCTTCCGCATTCTTGCCAAACAAGGAGAAGTTGCCTATGAATTGGAACTACCTCCGCACCTCTCCAGAGTCCATGATGTCTTCCACGTTTCTCAACTCAGGCGTTGCTTCTCATATCCTATCCGTGGAGTGGACCACGAAATACTTGATCTCCAAGATAATCACTTATCTAGAATACCCCGTTTGTATCCTCGATCAAGCTGAGCATACCACTCGACACCATAACATCAAGTTTCTCAAGGTTCAATGGTCGCATCATTCCGAGAAAGAAGCAACTTGGGAAAGGGAGGATCGTCTTCGACTTGAGTACCCCGCCTTCTTCCCGGAGGATCCTAAATCTCGGGACAAGATTTTTCTGAGTGGGGGTGAGTTGTCACACCCTAGCTAGTTCATGCATTAGAGTGCTTGCATCATATTTATCTTTCATCAGAAACTTGAAATGGGGATGACAGAACCCCCAGCACCCCCTGAAACCAACTATGGTTTACTAAAAATATTTTCAATGTACCTGAAATGCCCTTCTAAAATTTTCATCATCTCTGCCTTGGTCTTAAACCACTGCCAAAATGATGCACAAATTTCTAGGTCATCCTAGGGTCACTGGATTAAATCATTAGATATTTGAGTTTGGGCATTTAAATAATATAAAATATTTCAAATGCTCAAATAATCCCAAACTAAAATGTTCCATGTTGGATATATTTCAAATAGTGGCCATGTGCAGTTTGGTGATTTTTGAAGTTGCCTAAGTATTTTAAAAAATGCAACAAACTTGCAGGAATAAAATAAAACAAAAACTCAAATAAGAGAGAGAGAGAAAGGCCAGAGGCCACTTACCTGCCTGGGCCGGCCCACCTGGCCCGTGCCAGTCACCACCCACGTCCGCCACTAGGCAGAGGAGGGACACCGCGACTGTCGGTGTCAAAACCGGCGGATCTCGGGTAGGGGGTCCCGAACTGTGCGTCTAAGGCTAATGGTAATAGGAGGTAGGGGACACGATGTTTTACCCAGGTTCGGGCCCTCTCGATGGAGGTAATACCCTACTTCTTGCTTGATTGATCTTGATGATATGAGTATTACAAGAGTTTATCTACCACGAGATCGTAAAGGCTAAACCCTAGAAGCTAGCCTATGATTATGATTGTTGTTGTCCTACGGACTAAGCCCTCCAGTTTATATAGACACCGGAGAGGGCTAGGGTTACATAGAGTTGGTTACAGAGAAGGAGATCTACATATCTGGATTGCGTAGCTTGCCTTCCATGCAAAGGATAGTCCCATCCGGACACGGGACGAAGTCTTCAATCTTGTATCTTCATAGTCCAACAGTCCGGCCAAAGTATATAGTCCGGCGGTCCGAGGACCCCTTAATCCAGCACTCCCTCAGCGACGCCGCCGAGCTCACCATGCCACCTCCTGCTTGCCTGCCCTCGCCCGCGCCAGCGCAGCGCCTCGAAGGGCCTCCTCGGTGCCGCCCCGAGCCCCTGGACACCTCACTTCCCCCTGCCTCTCTCTCGCCCTCTATTCGCCATGGCCGACGCGGCTGCGCCTGAGCCGTCGTGAAGTCGCGGCCACCGTAGCCTCCTCGTCGCCACGCCGTGTCTAGAAGCTCCGTCGTCGTCCGCTTCACCGAGCCAGCCGAGCCCGGAGCGCTCGCACGCCTCGGAGACGCCTCCCCGACCCCGCCTTCACCGCCCGTTGCCAGAGATCCCCATTGCCGCCCCAACCGCTCCAGCTCTTCCCCGACCTCGCCGACCATCTCTCCCGACTCGACATGAGCCACTGCTCATTCTCCCCCTCTCTGCTCTCTCCTTTGCACGCCGTAGTCGCCGCACCTTGCTCACCCGTACGCGCCGTCACCTCCGCACGTCGTCGTCGTGGCCACTGCCATGCGGGCTCAAGCCCGAGCGCGTCACCGCGTTCGCCGCACCCCCAGGAGCCTGCAGCACCTCACCACGCCCTCTATCGTGCCCCCTAGCACCGAACCTGAGCACACCCGAGCTCTGGCCGCCGCTGCCGAGCTCGTGGCAGTCGTCACCGGCCGCCCTAGTTGCTGCTGCTTGCCACAACGGGCGTGGGTGAGCTCCAGCTCCCAGTAGCCGCTCTCCGCTGGCCATTTGGTCGCCGAAGCAGCGAGCCCATGCCCGCCGCCGCGTCTACTCCCGCTGGTGGTTAGCCCGGTTTGACCAGGGGGCTTGACCTCCCCTGGGTCTATGACAGGTGGGGCCCAGCCCTGCTAATTAACCTAGGTTAGGGCTAACTAAATCTAGTTGTTTATTTAACCACTGACATGCAGGACCCACTGGTCAGTTTGAGCTGGACCGGCCCCGTTGACCTGGTGACGTCACCGTGATGCAATGCTGACGCATTAAAGAATTTTCTGGATTTAAACTTTTCAGAAAATTCTAGAAATTGTTACAAACTTCAAAAATTCATAGAAATTAATCTGTAGCTCCATATGCAAAGTGTTATATATGAAAAATGATCATAAAAATATAATCTATCCATTTGTACTGGTTTCATGCATGTTTAAACGAGTTAACTTGTTGTTTAGTGCAAAACATGATAAAGCACTATTTAAGATCATATATGGGTTTGCAATTTGAATCTTTGGTTCAAAATGGCTCAAACTCATCTGGTCATAGTTGCATTAGCCCAATACACTTATTTTTCCATGTCTCATGCATGCATCATATTGTTGCACATTGTTTGGTGTTGATTGTATATCGGTGCTCTCTGCGGTAGGTTCTGCCCTGGAAGAGTATCGCGAATATCCATATGAGGAGCAATACCAATCTACAGACCCACAAGGCAAGCAACCAACCATTTGATCATATCGATACAAACCCATGTTCTTGCTTCTGCTCCCTTTTACTGCATTTAAGACAACGCGTTTCAAACTGCTGTGTGCTATGGCAGTTAAACCCATTTCCTCTGCATGACCTGTCGTTGCCACAGTAACTAGATGAAACCCACTAGCATGTGTAGGAGTTGATTGAGCGATGTGTATGTGTTTCCTACCTTGCTATGCCTTCTATGCTTAGAGTTGTGTCAGATATGGTTCATGTGGGTGATGGGCTAGAGTGAAATGATCATGATGGTAAAGAGATTGGTGTGTTGAACACGATTTGGTAAAGGTATCGATGAGAGGCCATGTAGGAGTACATGGTGGGTTGTTTCATTGGAACCGTCCTTAAGCACCTAGATCTGTATGTGTGATTTAAGATTCAGCTACTACCATGCATTGGGCCCTGAAATATGACCCCACTCGATTTCTTATCCATCCTAGTCCTCTGTCCAGGAGTTGCAAGTAGTTTCTGGTGTTTGTAGCTAACTGGAGGCCGTGGACAGCACTGACCCTCGGGGTGGGCTGTGATGTGGTAGGTACATGGCCGGGCATGCCGGGCACCCATTAGGTGTCTCGGAACCCTGTACACATCATTTGGGGCCGTATGTGGAAACCTCGGGCGGACTCCCTGCGGATGGAACCTGAATAGGCGATAAACCTAGACTAGAGACTTAGGTGTTTAGGTAGGTCGTGGTCTACACCCACGTCGGCTTTCGCTTGAAGTCTGCCGAGCACATGTCGTGTGCAGACGCTAAGTGGTGGAAACATGTATGAAGAAGTACACCCCTGCAGGGTTAATATCATCTATTTGAATAGCCGCATCCGCAGTAAAGGACTACTTGGTTGCCTACACAGTTCATAGACAAGTAAATGGATACTACTAAAAGCCTCAAGATAAGCGTGAGTGCCAAGGATGGCTCTTCCGTAGGATGACGGAGGTGGATCCCCGGTAGTGTATTGAAGTGGTGTGTAGTGGACTCGAGTGCGCAAAACAATTTCAAGTTGGTGTCTCATAAGGTGGCTTAGCCAAGAGTCAAAGTTGGCTTGCTGCAATAACCCCACCATCCTTCTCGATAATGTGCATGTATGTAGGATCTGATGTAAGTCTTGCCGAGTACCTTTGTACTCATGTTTGCTCAATTTACGTTTTACAGAAGATGCTACAACCCCTCCTGATGGGTTCTTCATAGACGTCGATGTCCACGAGTAGGCTGGAGCCCAGGTGGTGATCCTGAGCTCACGATGGACCATGTAGGATAGCCAGGCTTCCGCGAGCCTCTTTTATTTTCTAGATGTCTGTACTCAGACATGTTACTTCCGCTGTTGGCTTGCATGTTTGTATGACTTGAATGTTGGGTCGTGAGACCCGTACTTGTGTGTATGGTATGTATGTCTCTCTGAGCCTTTAAATAAAGTATTTGTGTTGTAGAGTCATGTTGTGATGCCATGTTGTATTTGCACATATCGGGCATATTGTGTGTATGATTGAAATGCTTGGTATGTGTGGGATATGACTATCTAGTTGTTTATCCTTGGTAGCCTCTCTTACCGTGAAATGTCTCCTAGTGCTTCAACTGAGCCTTGGTAGCTTGCTACTACTCCGGAACACTTAGGCTGGCCGGCATGTGTCCCTGTTCGTTCCAGTGTCTGTCCTTATGGGGAAATGTCACATGATGACTACTGGATTCCTGATAGCCTGCTACAGCCCGGTTTACTGGAGTCCTGCTAGCCTAGTTGATACAGCCCGGATTAACTTGTTGATGACCGACACGTTCGTTGCCGGGTCACGTATGCATGTCCCTGTAAGTTAGTGCCACTTTTGGTTCATGACTAGCCATGTCAGCCCGGGCTCCTTGTCATATGGATGTTAGCATCACTATCATATACGTGTGCCAAAAGGCTCAAACGGTCCCAGGCAAGGTAAGGCGACACCCGTGGGGATAGCGTGCGTGAGGCCGCAAAGTGATATGAGGTGTTACATGCTAGATCGGTGTGGCATTGAGTCGGGGTCCTGACAATAACTACAAATGCAAAGTGTTATATATGAAAAATGATCCGACAAATCCAATCTATATATCTGTGCTGGTTTCATGCATGTTTAAGCAAGTTAACTTCTTGTTTAGTGCAAAACATGATAAGGCACTATTTAAGATCACAAATGAGTTTGGATTTTGAATCTTTGGTTCAAAATGGCTCAAACTCATATGGTTATAGTTGCATTAGCTCAACACACTCATTTTTCCATGTCACATTCATGCATCATATTGTGCATATTGTTTGGTATTGATTGTGTATCGCTGCTCTCTGTGGTAGGTTCTGTCCTGGAGGAATACCATGAGTATCCGAACGAAGAGCAGTATCAGACTACGGACCTGCCCGGCAAGCACCCACCCATTTGATCATATCGAAAAAATCCCATGTTTTTGCTCCTGCTCTCATTTACTGCATTTAAGACAACCGTGTTTCAAACTACTATGTGCTACGGTAGTTGAACCCATTTCCTCTGCATGACCTGTCATTGCCACAGTAACTACATGAAACCCACTAGCATGTGTAGGAGTTGATTGAGCCATGTTTGTGTTTCTTACCTTGCTATCCTTGCTATGCTTAGAGTCGTGTAAGGTCTGGTTCATCTGGGTGATAGGCTAGAGTGAAATGGTCATGTCAATAATGGGAGTGATGTGTTGAACATGATTTGGTAAAGGTATCGATGAGAGACCATGTAGGAGTACATGGTGGTTGTCTCATTGGAACCGTCCTTAAGCACTAAGATCAATATGTGTGATTTAAGATTCAGCTACTACCATGCATTGGGCCCTGAAATATGAACCCGCTCGAGTTATTAGCCGCCCTTGTCCTCTGTCCAGGAGTTGCAAGTAGTTTCTGGTGTTTGTAGCTTACTGGAGGTCATGCGCAGCACTAACCCTCGGGGTGGGCTATGATGCGGAAGGTACGTGGCACGGTGTAGTGGACGCCCGTTTGGTGTCTCGGGAACCCTGCACACATCGTTCAGGGCCGTATGTGGAAACCTTGGCCGGACTCCCTGCAGATGGAACCTGAATAGGCGATAAACCTGAACTAGAGACTTGTGTGGTTAGTCAGGTCATGGTCTACATCCACCTCGGCTTTCGCTTGAAGTCTGCCGAGCACATGTCATGTGTAGACGCTAAGTGGTGGAAACATGTATGAAGAAGTACACACCTGCAGGGTTAACATCATCTATTCGAATAGCCGCGTCCGCGGTAAAGGACTACTTGGTTGCCTATACAGTTCATAGACAAGTAAATGGAAACTACTAAAAGCCTCAAGATAAGTGTGAGTGTCGTGGATGGCCTTCCGTAGGATGACGGAGGTGGATCCTTGGTAGTGTATTGATGTGGTGTGTAGTGGACTCGTGTGCGCAAAACAATTATAGGTTGGAGTCTCGTAAGATAGTTTAGCTAAGAGTCAAAGCTGGATTGCTGCAATGACCCCACTATCCCTTTATTGATAATGTGCATGTATGTAGGATCTGATGTAAGTCTTGATGAGTACCTTTGTACTCATGTTTTCTCTAATTACGTTTGCAGAAGATGCTGCAACCCCTTCTGATGGGTTCTACATAGACCATGATGTCGACGAGTGGACTGAGGCCCAGGTGGTGATCCTGAGCACATGGTGGACCCTTATAGGATAGTTAGGCTTCCTCAAGCCTTTTTACTTTCTAGATGTCTGTACCCAGACATGTTGCTTCCGCTTATGGCTTGTATGTTTGTATGACTTGAATGCTGGGTCCTGTGACCCTTATCTGTGTAAATGATATGTATGGCTCTCTAGAGCCTTTAAATAATGTACTTGAGTTGTAGAGTTTTGTTGTGATGCCATGTTGTATTTGCACATATCGAGCATATTGTGTGTATGTTTGAAATGCTTGGTATGTGTGGGATCTGACTATCTAGTTGTTTATCCATGGTAGCCTCTCTTACCGGGAAATGTCTCCTAGTGCTTCCACTAAGCCATGGTAGCTTGCTACTGCTCCAGAACACTTATGTTGGCCGGCATGTGTCCTTCTTCATTCCTGTGTCTGTCCCTTCGGGGAAATGTCACGTGGTGATCCTTTAAGTCCTTGTAGCTAGCTACGACTTGGGATTCATTCGCTGTTGATCGACATGTTCGTTGCTGGGTCATGTATGCCTGTCCTGGTAAGTTAGCGCCACTTTGGGTTCACGACTAGCCATGTCAGTGTGGGTTCTTTGTCATATGGATGCTAGCGACACTATCATATATGTGTGCCAAAAGTCGCAAATGGTCCCGGGCCTAGTAAGGCGACACCCATGGAAATACCGTGCGTGAGGCCGCAAAGTTATATGAGGTGTTACATGCTAGATCGGTCTGGCATTGGATCGGGGTCCTGGCAGCGTTGGCATCAGAGCCGGACTGCCTCTAGGTTCTTCAAGCCAAACTGGTCGATGTCAAGTCTAGAAATGCTTTAGTTATATGTAGGGGAATTGATTGTGGGATGGAACATAAGGCTCTTTTTACTCCTTTACCTCATGGCATTTTGATCTGAGTCGGTCCATTCTTTCCATGGGGGTTAAGGACTAGGATCTCTTCTCTCTATCAGGTTCACGTGTTACTAATCCGTAGTACCTTATAGGATTGTTGGTTACAAGCCCCAATTCAGTTCTACTACTTTAGTATGTTGTTAGTTGGACCCAGAACCTTGATATGATGTTGCTGAGTGTATGCAATCTTTTGCAAAGTGTCTCAAAATCCTTTTTGAGCATTTATAGCCGTTATGCTGTCCAATTTCTGCTAGAAATTCTAGTGCCTTTGCATTATTTGGTGTTTCAGATGTCTTCTCGCACTACTCACCAGGTGGTAGGACTGACCTGGTGCATTGACATGCCCGGACACACGACCATGTTAGTCCGAGTGATGACTGAGACATGCTATAGATGGTATCCTGAATATACCGTCAAAGAGCAGTTTCGCGACTTCAATCAGAGTCAGTTTATCTGCAACGTGAGGATCTTCCTATCTTATCCCGGAGCTACGGAGCCTTTGCACTCGTCCTACGGGCTTGGTATCACCGTGGAGATGTTTGTGCAGGATGCTGCCTACTCTATGATCTCCATCATTCGAGCCGGGTATGCATCACTTCAGGATACCGTGTTCCGCTATCTGTCGGCGGCACACACTGGCCAGGAGGGCTATTACAATTGGCTATATGCTGATGCTTCTCACCAGGAGCCACACCTCTTCACCACCACTGATATGTTGGAGGAGAGAGACCGAGAGAACCGTGCCTTACGCATGGGGTTGTACAACACCTGCATGGACCACTGGGCTACCTTGACACGGCTCGCACCTGCCGTGCAGACCGGTTACCTGGATATGCGTGATCTGTACCCCGTTCGCACACGTCTACTAGCACGCATGGATTATCCAGATGTTGGGGGTATCACGCCTCCATGTGGGCGCCATCTTCCACCCTTCGTGGGGCCGAGGCCTCATCCAAGTCCATATGGTCCACAGGCCTGACGTGATCGTGAGTTTTCGGATCCGTAACGTCCCGCTTCCAGGCTATGCGAGGGATCTCTATGAGGACTACTACAGAGCCAGAGACGACTGAGATGGACCACGACACTTGTAGTATGTAGTAGTTGTATTTCCACAGTCATGCGTGTCTTGTGGAATATGACTTAGTGTGTACTGGATTCCGGAGGTGTAGAAATTTAATGTATAGGAGTTTGGAATGCCTCCGATGAGATGTAATCTTCCTTCCACCGCTGTTGTACTTCAGTTTGGTCTTGTACTAAACCGCGTATGGTGTGTATGACCGATGCTATATATATGGCAGTTTTATTATTACCATGTCGTACGGATGAACATCCTGCATTCCGAGTCATCCATTGCATTCTGCACTTCTATGTCAGAAATTTGTCATCCTTGTCTAAACCGTTGTTTTGTTTTCCTAGGATGGTCAACACCCAAAACAACCCTGCTGCCCTGGAGCAGGCTGAAGGCAGTGGGGCTAGAGATGCGAATCTGCCTCATCCTCCTTCCTTGGTTGAGGTCATGTTGGAGGCCGAAAGGGACAAACGTGAGACCAATCGTTTGCTAGAACGCATTGAGAAGAACACAACACAACACCAGCGGAACGACTTGGTGTCTCTCTGTGACTTCATCAAATTGCACCCACCTACCTTCCATCATTCCGTCGAGCCCCTCAACGCGCATGATTGGCTCCGCATCATCACCCACAAGGTACGCTCTGCTCACGTAGCCGAAGCTGGCAAGGTCACATACGCTACTTATCATCTTGAGGCCCCGCCAGCCTTTGGTGGGAGAACTATGAGGCCATGCGCCCAACTGGCTAGGTTACCACTTGGGCAGAGTTCAGTGAGGCTTTACATGAGCATCACATTCCGGAAGGTCTTATGGATCGCAAGCGGGAGGAGTTTTGCAACTTCACCCAGGGTACACTCATTGTGGATGCATACATCAGAGAGTTTGGAAACCTAGCACGTTATGCAACTGAGGAAGTATCCACCGACGCCAAGAAGCTGGCAAGGTTCCGCAAGGGACTCAGCCCCGAGCTTCACTGTGATCTCCGACTGCACGAGTGCACTTCCTTCCAGAAGCTAGTGAACAAGGCTATCAGTGCTGAGACAGGTCAGGCGGACTTCGAAGCTACACGTAAGCACGGTCGTGACACTGGTTCCTCATCCGGTTCTGGCTCTCAGAAGCGCCGGGTGTGGGTGCCTAACACCGCTCTGCCACCCAGGTTCACACCGAGGCCATCCTACCAGGCGCCTCATCCAACCTAGCAGTATGCACCACCCAAGTCTTATGGTGGATCCACCACCAATGCTCCCCCACGCACCAGCACTATGACATGCCTCAAGTGTGGAGAACCGGGTCACTACATGTGAGAGTGTCCCGAGGCCAACCCCAACCCTAACCAGTCCGAAAAGGCTGTTAGCCATGGCAAGCACACAGGGAATGTGTACTACGCCAAGCCGGCCACCGCTGCACGTGGTCATGTGAACTGTGTCTCAGCTGAAGAGGCTCAGGATGATCCCAATGTCGTTCTTGGTACGCTCCTTGCTAACGGCCATCCGTCATCTGTTCTTTTCGATACTGGAGCATCTCATTCATTTATATCCGAGAGATATGCTCGTTTGCATAACACCGCATTTTGTGATATGCCCACTTCCATGGTAATTCAAACCCCATGATCCAAATGGCAGACTTCTAGAGTGAGCCATGGGATTGAAATTCATGTCGATAGACTTGTTTTCCTTGCATCTCTGATAGCTCTCAAATCCTCGGACATTAATATCATCTTGGGTATGGACTGGATAGCAGCCCATGATGCCAAGATTGATTGTTTCTCTAGGACTGTTCAACTTACACATCCATCGGGCAAGGTAGTCAATGTCCTGACCCGAGTAGCTAAGCGACAACTCTACTCTCTTAATGCAGTTCTTTGCCAGACCTCAAAGACGTTCCGGATATCTTTCCAGAAGAACTATCGGGTGTTCCACCTGACAGGGATGTCGAGTTCGTGATAGATGTTATCCTAGGAACTGTCCCAATCTCTAGGAGACCCTATAAGATGGCACCACTAGAACTAGCTGAGCTCAAGAAACAACTCGATGAGTCCTTGAAAAAGGGTTTCGTCCGTCCTAGTTCTTCTCCATGTGCTTGTCCCGTCCTATTTGTTAAGAAGAAGGATCGTACGGATCGAATGGTTGTACATTATCGACCCGTCAACTTGGTCATCATAGAGAACAAGTATCCGCTCCCCAGGATCAACGATCTGTATGATCAGCTCGCTGGATCCTCGGTCTTTTATAAGATGGATTTGAGGTTGGGCTACCATCAAATCAAAATAGAGAATGGGGCCATTCCCAAAACAGCCTTTGTTACTCGTTATGGCCAATACGAGTACACCGTCATGTCCTTCGGTTTAACCAATGCCCCAGCCACTTTCTCACGGTTAATGAACTTGATCTTCATGGAGTATTTGGATAAATTCGTTGTGGTATACCTCGATGATATACTCATCTACTCCAAGAATGAGGAAAAACATGCCGAGCATCTAAGGCTAGTATTGATGAAACGTCGAGAGCATTGCCTTTATGCCAAATTCTCCAAATGTGAGTTTTGGTTGCCAGAAGTGACCTATCAAGGCCATGTAATCTCTGGTAAGGGTATTGTATCAATCCCGAGCGATTTCAAGCCATTCTTAATTGGACTCCACCTGAATCGGTCAAGCAAGTTCGGAGTTTCATTGGCTTAGCGAGCTATTGTCTCCACTTTGTCGAGAACTTCTCCAAAGTTGCTAAACCTCTAACCGAACTCCTCAAGAAAGATAAAAAGTTCGAGTGGACCCGCAGTGCGAGCACAGTTTTCAAGAACAGAAAAGACGCCTGACATCTGCTCCAGTACTGGTACCACCAGATTTCTCCAAGGACGTTGTTATCTATTGCGATGCCTCGCAACAAGGACTAGGTTGCATACTCATGCATGATCATCATGTAATTGCCTATGCTTCACGGCAGTTGCATCCACATGAGGAAAACTATCCTACACATGATCTTGAGCTTGCAGCTGTAGTCCATGCACTCAAAACATGGCGACATTACCTTCTCGGTAATCGTTGTGAAATCTTCACCGATCACCAAAGTCTAAAATATATATCACCCAACCAGATTTGAATCTCAGGCAAAGACGTTGGGTCGAGTTGATCTCAGATTACGACTTAGGGATAACTTACACCCCAGGAAAAGCCAATGCCATGGCTGATGCACTAAGTCGTAAATCTTATTGTAACAATCTGATGTTACAACAAAGTCAACCACTTCTCCATGAGGAATTTCGAAAGCTTAACCTTCACATTGTTCCTCAAGGATTCCTTTCCACCTTGGTGGCGAAACCTACTCTTACGGATCAAATCATAGCTGCCCAGAAGCGAGATAAAGGTATAACCCGCATTCAGGAGAACATTGCTAGCGGGGTTGCTAAATGTTTCTCTATGGATGACCAAGGTGTTGTCTTCTGTGAGAACGCCTAGTGGTTCCCAAGAACCAGCATCTATGGCAGTTGATCCTTAAGGAGGCTCATGAATCTCCTCTCAACATTCATCCTAGTAGTACCAAGATGTATCAGGACCTACGCCAGAGGTTCTGGTGGACTAGGATGAAGAGAGAAATTTCTCAATATATTGCTAATTGTGACATTTGTCATCGTGTTAAAGAAGATCATCAATGGCCTGCTGGCACCCTTCAACCTTTAGCTATTCCTGAATGGAAATGGGATAAAATTGGTATGGATTTCATCGCCAGTTTTCCCAGGACCAAGAGAGGGAATAACGCTATCTTCGTTGTCGTCTATCGTCTTTCCAAAGTAGCCCATTTCTTGCGTGTTCGTGAGAGTATAACAGCTAGTCAGCTAGCAGATTTGTATATCTCCCGAATAGTGTCTCTCCATGGTGTTCCGTTGCAAATTAACTCTTATCGTGGAAGTCTCTTCACCTCTCGATTTTGGGAAAGTTTCCAAAACGCTATGGGAACTCGTCGATCCTTTAGCACCGCCTTCCACCCTCAATCAAGTGGTCAAGTAGAACGCGTCAATCAAATTCTGGAAGATATGCTTCAAGCTTCTGTTATCTCATTCGGAATGCATTGGGAGAAATGCCTTCCATTCGCCGAATTTGCTTATAACAATAGCTATCAATCTAGCTTGGGCAAATCTCCTTTTGAAGTTGTCTATGGATGATGGTGTCGAACGCCTCTTAACTGGTTAGAAACTAGGGAAAGACAATTCTTTGGCCCGGATATGATCCAGGAAGCAGAAGAGCAAGTTCGCATTGTTCGTGAAAAGTTGAAAACAACCCAATCTCGTCAAAAGAGCCAATATGATCGTAAACATAAGGCTATGACTTTTGAAGTTGACGAGAAGGCTTACCTTCGGGTTACCCCTCCAAAGGGAACCAATCGCTTCGATATCAAAGGCAAATTGGCTCCTCGCTATATTGGACCCTTTCGCATTCTTGCCAAACAAGGAGAAGTTGCCTACCAATTGGAAATACCTCCACACCTCTCCATTGTCCATGATGTCTTCCACGTTTCTCAACTCAGGCGTTGCTTCTCGGATCCTATCCGTGGAGTGGACCACGAAATGCTTGATCTCCAAGATAATCTCACATATCGAGAATATCATGTTCGTATCCTTGACCAAGATGAGCGTACCACTTGACGCCATAACAGCAAGTTTCTCAAGGTTCAATGGTCACACCATTCCGAGAAAGAAGCCACTTGGCAAAGGGAGGATAGTCTTCGACTTGAGTACCCCACCTTCTTCCCGAAGGATCCTAAATCTCGGGACGAGATTTTTATGAGTGGGGGTGAGTTGTCACGCCCTAGCTTGTTCATGCATTAGAGTGTTTGCACCATGTTTACTTTGATCAGAAACTTGGAAATGGGGATGGCAGAACCCCTAGCACCCCCTTAATCCAACTAGGGTTTACTAAAATCATTTTCAATTAACCTGAAATGCCCTTCTAAAATGTTCATCATCTTTGCCTTGGTCTTAAACCTCTGACAAAAATGGTGCGCAATTTTCTAGGACATCCTAAGGTCACTCGATTAAATCATATGTAAATTGCATTTGGACATTTAAATGTTATAAAATATTTTAAATGTCCAAATAATCCTAAACTAAAATGTTTACTGTTAGATATATTCTATATAGTGGGCATGAGAAGTTTGGTGATATTTGAAAGTGCCTAGGTATTTTTAGAAAAGCCATACCTATAGAAAGAAAAGAAAAACAAAATAAAAAGGGAAACGAGCTTACATGGCCAAACCCTCCAGCCGGCCCACCTGGCGGCCCAGCACTGTGTTGGCCCGCGCCAGCCAGCTGCTTCTTCCCCGCCAGGCAGGCAGGGAGGTGACGCCGGCGCGCACGAGCTTGCCACGACACCAGCTGCTTGCCTCCCGTGCCTCTGGACGCCTGGACGTCCTCCACGCCGTCTCCCCGACCCCCTGGACACCTCACTTCTCCCCCAGCGCCTCTGCCTCACTCTCTCCCACCATGGCCGACGCAGCCGCAGCCGCACCGCCGTCATAGCGGCGGCCACCGTTGTCTCCATGCCGCCTCGCCGTGTCTAGCAGCTTCGCCGCCCTCCTCTCCATCGAGCAGACCGAGCCCCGAGAGCTCGTTCACCCCGGAGCCACCGCAATAGCCTCACCCGACCTCGCCATCACCGAAGATCCCCATCGCCGTCACGCCTACTCCACCTCGTCCCCGACCTCTCCGCCTAGCTCGCTGAAACCACCATGAGCTTCTGCCTCTCCCCATCCTCTCCGTTCACGCTGCCGTCCTCTGTAGCGACCGCAACAAGCTTCACCGCACGCGCTACCGCCTAAGCTTGTCGTCCATGTAGCTCCGGCCAGCCAACGGCCACGCCACCTTGTCCACTGACCTTACCGCACCTCGTAGGCCACGTAGGAGCTGGCCTCGTGCCTCCAGGACCACAGCAACAATGAGTTCGGCCTCGCCCAAACTCCGGCAGCCACAAAGCTCGTCGTCGGTGTCGTTTTCGGCGACCTTGAGCTCAACCACCACCACCCCTTCACACGTCTCACTCCCAGATGCACATAGGTGGCCTCCGTCGTCCATTTGGTCGCCGGGGGGCGAAACCCGCACCCTCCGCCGCATCTGTAGTCACCGGCGGCTAAACGCCGATGAGTCAGCCCAGTTTGACCATGGATTTGACCCCCCTGGGTCACTCACATGTGGGCCCTTCCCGTTAGTCAAACATAGAATTGGGTTAAACAAATTCTAATTAGATTAGTTAACTAACAGTGACACTGACCAGTGGGTCCCACTGGTCAGGTTTGACCTGGACCGCCCCTGTTGACATGCTGACGCAATGCGGATGCAGTGCTGATGCAGTAACTCATTTTCTGGATTTATTCTTATTCAGGAAATTTCAAAAAATAGTGCTAACTTCGAAAATTCATAGAAATTAATCTATAACTCCAAATGCAAAGTGTTGTATATGAAAAATGATCAGAACAATCCAATCTATCCATATGTACTGGTTTCATGCATGTTTAAACAAGTTAACTTGCTTTTTAGTGCAGAACATGATAAGGCACTATTTAAGATCACGAATGAGTTTGGATTTTGAATATTTGGTTCAAAATGGCTCAAACTCATCTGGTTATAGTTGGATTAGCCCAACACACTCATTTTGCCATGTCACATGCATGCATCATATTGTTACATATTGTTTGGTATTGATTGTATATCGGTGCTCTCTACGGTAGGTTCTGCCCCAGACGAATACCGTGAGTATCCGAACGAAGAGCAGTATCAGACTACAGGCCTGCCAGGCAAGCAACCACCCATTTGATCATATCGATAAAATCCCATGTTCTCACTCCAGCTCTCATTTACTGCATTTAAGAGAACCGCGTTTCAAACTGCTATGTGCTATGGTAGTTGAATCCATTTCCTCTGCATGACCTATCATTGCCACAGTATCTAGATGAAACCCACTAGCATGTGTAGGAGTTGATTGAGCCATGTTTGTGTTTCCTACCTTGCTATGCCTTCTATGCTTAGAGTCGTGTCAGGTCTGGTTCATCTGGGTGACGGGATAGAGTGAAATGATTAAGTCGGTAATGAGAGTGATGTGTTGAATGCGATTTGGTAAAAGTTTCGATGAGAGGCCATGTAGGAGTACATGGTGGTTGTCTCATTGGAACCGTCCTTAAGCACTGAGATTTGTATGTGTGATTTAAGATTCAGCTACTACCATGCATTGGGCCCTGAAATATCACCCCGCTCGACTTATTAGCCGCCCTTGTCCTCTGTCCAAGAGTTGCAAGTAGTTTCTGGTGTTTGTAGCTTACTGGAGGTCGTGTGCAGCGCTGACCCTCGGGGTGGGCTATGATGAGGTAGGTACGTGTCACGGTGTACTCGACACCTGTTTGGTGTCTCGGGAACCCTGCACACATTGTTCGGGGCCGTATGTGGAAACCTCGGCCGGACTCCCTTCGGATGGAACCTGAATAGGCAATAAACCTGGACTAGAGAATTGTGTGGTTAGTCAGGTCATGGTCTACACCCACATCGACTTTCGCTTGAAGTCTGCTGAGCACATGTCGTGTGCAGATGCTAAGTGGTGGAAACATGTATGAAGAAGTACAACCCTGCAGGGTTAACATCATCTATTCGAATAGCCGCGTCCGCGGTAAAGGACTGCTTTGTTGCCTATACAATTCATAGTCAAGTAAATGGAAACTACTAAAAGCCTCAAGGTAAGTGTGAGTGTCGTGGATGGCCTTCCATAGGATGATGGAGGTGGATCCTCGGTAGTGTATTGATGTGGTGTGTAGTGGACTCGAGTGCGCAAAACAATTACAAGTTGGAGTCTCGTAAGATAGTTTAGCCAAGAGTCAAAGTTGGCTTGCTGCAATAATCCCACCATCCCTTTATTGATAATGTGCATGTATGTAGGATCTGATGTAAGTCTTGCTGAGTACCTTTGTACTCATGTTTGCTTAATTACGTTTGCAGAAGATGCCGCAACCCCTTCTGATGGGTTCTACGTAGAGCTTGATGTCGACGAGTAGCCTGAAGCATAGGTGGTGATCCTAAGCACATGGTGGACCCTTGTAGGATATTTAGGCTTCCTCAAGCTTTTTTACTTTCTAGATGTCTATACCCAGACATGTTGCTTCCGCTTATGGCTTGTATGTTTGTATGACTTGAATGGTGGGTCGTGTGACCCCTATCGGTGTGAATGATATGTATGGCTCTCTAGAACCTTTAAATAATTTACTTGAGTTGTAGAGTTTTGTTGTGATGCCATATTGTATTTGCACGTATCGAGCATATTGTGTGTATGTTTGAAATGTTTGGTATGTGTGGGGTCTGACTATCTAGTTGTTTATCCTTGGTAGCCTCTCTTACCAGGAAATGTCTCCTAGTGCTTCCACTGAGCCATGGTAGCTTGCTACTGCTCTGGAACACTTAGGCTGGCTGGCATGTGTCCTTCTTCGTTCCTATGTCTGTCCCTTCGGGGAAATGTCTCGCGGTGATCCTTTAAGTCCTTGTAGCTTGCTACGACTTGGGATTCATTCGCTGTTGATCGACACGTTCATTGCTGGGTCATGTATGCCTCTCCCGGTAAGTTACCGCCACTTTGGGTTCACGACTAGCCATGTCAGCTCGGGTTCTATGTCATATGGATGCTAACGACACTATCATATACGTGTGCGAAAAGGCGCAAACAATCCCCGCCCTGGTAATACATGAGCGCAATACATGAGCGTGATCCATGGACATAGCACTATAGGTGGAATAGAATGGTGATGGTGGAGAAGACAAAAAGGGAGAGGATAGTCTCACATCAACTAGACATATCAACGGGCTATGGAGATGCCCATCAATAGATATCAATGTGAGTGAGTACGGATTGCCATGCAACAGATTTACTAGAGCTATAAGTGCATGAAATATCAAAAAGAAACTAAGCGGGTGTGCATCCAACTTGCTTGCTCACGAAGACCTTGGGCATTTTGAGGAAGCCCATCATTGGAATATACAAGCCAAGTTCTTATAATGAAAATTCCAACTAGTATATGAAAGTGACAACATAGGAGACTCTTTATCATGAAGATCATGGTGCTACTTTGAAGCACAAGTGTGGTAAAAGGATAGTAGCATTGCCCCTTCTCTCTTTTTCTCTCTTTTTTTGGGCCTTCTCTTGTTTTTTGCCTCTTTTTTGTCCGAAATCTCATCCCAACTTGTGGGGGGGATCATAATATCCATCATCCTTTCCTCACTGGGACAATGCTCCAATAATGAAGATCACCACACTTTTATTTACTTAGAACTCAAGAATTACAACTCGATACTTAGAACAAAATATGACTCTATATGAATACCCCCGGCGGTGTACCGGGATGTGCAATGACTCAAGAGGGACATGTATGAAAGAATTATGAACGATGGCTTTGCCACAAGTACGATGTCAACTACATGATCATGCAAAGTAATATGACAATGATGGAGCATGTCATAATAAACGGAATCATGGAAAGTTGCATGGCAATATATCTCGGTATGGATATGGAAATGCCATAATAGGTAGGTATGGTGGCTTTTTTGAGGAAGGTATATGGTGGGTGTATGGTACCGGCGAAAGTTGTGCGGCAGAAGAGAGGCTAGCAATGGTGGAAGGGTGAGAGTGCATATAATCCATGGACTCAATATTAGTCATAAAGAACTCACATACTTGCTACAAAAATTTACAAGTCATCAAAACCAAGTACTACGTGCATGCTCCTAGGGGAAGGCTTGGTAGGAGTTAACCATCGCGCGATCCCAACCTCCACACATAAGAAAGGCAATCAATAAATAAATCATGCTCCAACTTCATCACATAATGGTTCACCATACGTGCATGCTACGGGAATCACAAACTTTAACACAAGTATCTCTCAAATTCACAATTACTCCACTAGCATGACTCTAATATCACCATCTTCATATCTCAAAACAATCATAAAGAATCAAACTTCTCATAGTATTCAATGCACTTTATATGAAACTTTTTATTATATCCCTCTTGGATGCCCATCATATTAGGACTAAATTCATAACCAAAGCAAATTACCATGCTGTTCTAAAAGACTCTCAAAATGATATAAGTGAAGCATAAGAGTTCATCTATATCTTCAAAATGAAACTACCTCGTGCTCTAAAAAGATATAAGTGAAGCACTAGAGCAAACGACAAACTACTCCAAAAGATATCTGTGAAGATCAATGAGTAGTTGAATAATTATGTAACTATGTGAAGACTCTCTAACATTTAAGAATTTCAGATCTTGGGATATTATTAAAACAGCAAGAAAAGAAAATAAAATGACTTGACACTCCAAGCAAAACACATATCATGTGGTGAATAAAAATATAGGTCCAAGTAAAGTTACCGATGAACGAAGACGAAAGAGGGGATGCCATCCGGGGCATCCCCAAGCTTAGGCTCTTGGTTTTCCTTGAATATTACCTTGGGGTGCCTTGGGCATCCCCAAGCTTAGGCTCGTGCCACTCCTTATTCCATAGTCCATCAAATCTTTACCCAAAACATGAAAACTTCACAACACAAAACTCAACAGAAAACTCGTAAGCTCCATTAGTATAAGAAAATAAATCACCACTTTTGGTACTGTTGTGAACTCATTCTAAATTCATATTGGTGTAATATCTACTGTATTCTAACTTCTCTATGGTTCATACCTTCCGATACTACTCATAAATTCAGCAAAATAAGCAAACAACACATAGAAAACAGAATTTGTCAAAAATAGAACAGTCTGTGGTAATCTGTAACTCTCGAATACTTCTGTAACTCCAAAAATTCTGAAATAAATTGGTGGACGTGAGGAATTTGTCTATTAAAAATGAAAATTATTCTTGTGAGCACAAAGTTTCTGTTTTTATAGCAAGATCGCATTAACTTTCACCCAAGTCTTCCCAAAGGTTCTACTTGGCACTTTATTGAAACAAAAGCTATAAAACATGATTACTACAGTAGCTTAATCATGTGGACACACAAAAACAGTTGGGGTAAATGTTGGGTTGTCTCCCAACAAGCGCTTTTCTTTAATGGCTTTTTAGCTAGGCATGATGATGGCAATGATGCTCACATAGAAGATAAGAACTGAAACATAACGGAAGCATCATGAAGCATATGACTAGCACATTTAAGTCTAACCCACTTCCTATACATAGGGATTTTGTGAGCAAACAACTTATGGGAACTAGAATCAACTAGCATAGCAAAGTAAAACAAGCATAGCTTCAAGATTTTCAAGACATAGAGAGGAAACTTGATATTATTGCAATTCCTACAAGCATATATTCCTCCCTCATAATATTTTTTAGAAGCATCATGAATGAATTCAACAATATAACTATCACATAAAGCATTCTTTTAATGATCTACAAGCATAGAAATTTTATTACTCTCCACATAAGCAAATTTCTTCTCATGAACGGTAGTGGGAGCAAACTCAACAAAATAACTATCATGTGAGGCATAATCCAATTGAAAATTAAATCATGATGACAAGTTTCATGGTTATCATTGTTCCTTATAGCATACAAGTCATCACAATAATCATCATAGATAGCAACTTTGTTCTCATAATCAATTGGAACCTCTTTCGAAATAGTGGATTCATCACTAAATAAAGTCATGACCTCTCCAAATCCACTTTCATCAATATAATCATCATAAATAGGAGGCATGCTTTCATCATACCAAAATTTTCTCATCAAAACTTGTGGACGGAAAATATCATATTCATCAAACATAGCATCCCCAAGCTTGTGCCTTTGCATATCATTAGCATCATGTATATTCAAGGAATTCATACTAACAACATTGCAATCATGCTCATCATTCAAAAATTTAGTGCCAAACTTTTTAATGCATTCTTCCTCTAGTACTTGAGCACAATTTTCCTTTCCATCATTTTCATGAAAGATATTAAAAAGATGAAGCATATGAGGAACCCTCAATTCCATTTTTGTTGTTGTTTTCTTTTATAGACTAAACTAGTGATAAAACAAGAAACAAAAAGATTCAATTGCAAGATCTAAAGATATACCTTCAAGCACTAACATCCACGGCAACGGCGCCCGAAAAGAGCTTGATGTCTACTACACAACCTTCTTCTTGTAGACGTTGTTGGGCCTCCAAGTGCAGAGGTTTGTAGGACAGTAGCAAATTTCCCTCAAGTGGATGACCTAAGGTTTATCAATCCGTGGAAGGCGTAGGATTAAGATGGTCTCTCTCAAACAACCCTGCAACCAAATAACAAAGAGTCTCTTGTGTCCCCAACACACCCAATACAATGGTAAATTGTATAGGTGCACTAGTTCGGCGAAGAGATGGTGATACAAGTTCAATATGGATGGTAGATATAAGTATTTGTAATCTTAAAATATAAAAACACCAAGGTAGCAAGCGATAAAAGTGAGCGTAAACGGTATTGCAATGGTAGGAAACAAGGCCTAAGGTTCATACTTTCGCTAGTGCAAGTTCTCTCAACAAGGATAACATAATTAGATCATATAAGAATCCCTCAACATGCAACAAAGAGTCACTCCAAAGTCACTAATAGCGGAGAACAAACGAAGAGATTACTGTAGGGTATGAAACCACCTCAAAGTTATTCTTTCCGATCAATCCATTGGGCTATTCCTATAAGTGTCACAAACAACCCTAGAGTTCGTAGTAAAATAACACCTTAAGATAGACATCAACTAAAACCCTAATGTCACCTAGATAATCCAATGTCACAACAAGTATCCGCGGGTATGATTGTACGATATGCATCACACAATCTCAGATTCATCTGTTCAAACCAACACAAAGAACTTCAAAGAGTGCCCCAAAGTTTCTACCAGAGAGTCAAGACGAAAATGTGTGCCAACCTCTATGCATATATTCCCAAGGTCACGGAACCCGCAAGTTGATCAAAACATACATCAAGTAGATCACGTGATATCTCATTGTCACCACAGATAAGCACATGCAATACATACATCAAGTGTTCTCAAATCCTTAAAGACTCAATCCTATAAGACAACTTCAAAGGGAAAACTCAATTCATCACAAGGAGATAGAGGGGGAGAAACATCATAAGATCCAACTATAATATCAAAGCTTGCTGTACATCAAGATCGTTCCATATCAAGAACACGAGAGAGAGAGAGAGAGAGAGATCAAACAGATAACTACTGGTACATACCCTCAGCCCCGAGGGTGAACTACTCCCTCCTCGTCATGGAGAGCGTCGGGATGATGAAGATGGCCGCCGGTGATGGATCCCCCCTCCGGCAGGGTGCCGGAACAAGGTCCTGATTGGTTTTTGGTGCTACAAAGGCTTGCGGCGGCGGAACTCCCGATCTATGTTTCTTTCTGGAAGTTTGGGTATTTATAGGAGGGTTTGGCATCGAGAACAAGTTCTGGGGACCCACGAGGAGTCCACGAGGCACAGGGACGTGCTCCAGGGGGGTGGGTGCGCCCCCACCCTCGTGGGCCCCACGGGACTCCTCTCTGATAACTTTGTGTTCCCGTATTTTTTATATTTTCCAGAAAAAATCTCCGTTGATTTTCAGCGCATTCCGAGAACTTTTATTTCTGCACAAAAACAACACCATGGTAGTTCTGCTGAAAAAAGCGTCAGTACGGGTTAGTTCTAACCAAATCATACCAAAATCATGTAAAAATATTACAAAAATGGCATGAATACATCAAAAATTATATATACGATGGAGACGTATCACTTGTACAAAAGGGTGGCTGTCGGGCCCTGCCTTATGGGTAGAACTTATGGAGATGCTCAATGTTCCATGAGTTTTGCAACTGAGTGCCATTTCCGGTCTTTAGACGGAATGTGATACGTCTCCGTCATATCTCTAATTTTTGATTGTTCCTTGCCAATACTATTCAACTTTCATATACTTTTGGCAACTTTTACACTATTTTTGGGCCTAAGATATTGATCCAGTGCCCAGTGCAAGTTTCTGTTTGTTGCATGTTTTATGTTTCGCAGGAACCCAATATCAAACGGAATCCAAACGGGATAAAAACGGACGGAGAATTATTTTGGAATATTTGGGATTTTCCGGAGGAAGAATCAATGTGAAACGGTGCCCGAGGTGGCCACGAGACAGGGGGGTGCGCCCTCCCCCCCTGGGCGTGCCTGGCACCCTCGTGGGTCACCCGTAAGGCAGTTGACGCTCTTCTTTTGCCGCAAGAAAGCTAATTTTATGAGAAAAATCTGGGCGAAAGATTCACCCCAATCGGAGTTACGGATCTCCGGATATAAGAGAAACGGTGAAGGGGTAGGATCTGGGAACGCAGAAACAGAGAGAGACAGAGAGACAGATCCAATCTCGGAGGGACTCTCACCCCTCCCACGCCATGGGAGCCAAGGACCAGAGGGGAAACCCTTCTCCCATCTAGGGAGAAGGTCAAGGAAGAAGAAGAAGAAGGGGGGCTCTCTCCCCCTTGCTTCCGGTGGCGCCGGAACGCCGCCGGGGGCCATCATCATCACTGCGATCTTCACCAACACCTCCGCCATCTTCACCAACATCTCCATCACCTTCCGCCCTCTATATACAGTGGTCCACTCTCCCAAAACTCGTTGTACCCTCTACTTGAACATGGTGCATTATGCTTCATATTATTATCCAATGATGTGTTGCCATCCTATGATGTTTGAGTAGATTTTCGTTTTCCTATTGGTGGTTGATGAATTACTATGATTGATTTAATTTGCTTGTGGTTATGTTGATGTCCTTTGGTGCCCATCATATGAGCGCGTGCGTGGATCACACCATAGGGTTAGTTGTATGTTGATAGGACTATTTATTGGAGGGCAAGAGTGACAGAAGCTTCAACCTAGCATAGAAATTCATGCATATAGGATTGAAGGGGGACCAATATATCTTAATGATATGGTTGGGTTTTACCTTAATAAACGTTAGTAGTTGCGGATGCTTGCTAATAGTTCCAATCATAAGTGCATAGAATTCCAAGTCAGGGATGACATGCTAGCAGTGGCCTCTCCCACATAAAAACTTGCTATCGGTCTAGTAAAGTAGTCAATTGCTTAGGGAGAATTCCACAACTCCTACCACCACTTTTCCACACTCGATATATTTACTTTATTGCATCTTTATCTAAACAGCCCCTACTTTTTATTTGCGTTCTCTTTATTATCTTGCAAACCTATCCAACAACACCTACAAAGTACTTCTAGTTTCATACTTGTTCTAAGTAAAGCGAACGTCAAGCGTGCGTAGAGTCGTATCAGTGGCCGATAGGACTTGAGAGAGTATTTGTTCTACCTTTAGCTCCTCGTTGGGTTTGACACTCTTACTTATCGAAAGAGGCTACAACTATCCCATATACTTGCGGGTCATCATGACCTTTTTTCTGGCGCCGTTGCCGGGGAGTCATAACGTGGGGTGAATATTCTCGTGTGTGCTTGTTTGCTTTATCACTAAGTAATTTCTATTTCCTGTTCTTAGTTGTTTTCTATCTTTAGTTATGGATATGGAACACGAAATACCAAAAAAATTAGGTGTACTTGCTACTCATGGAGATGGGAACCTCCTAAAACCCTCGATGCTCGTTATGTGAAAGAAATTATGTACTACTTTGATAATCCTGAGAAAACCCCATTCAACTTTGTTATGGGAGACACGTTGGATCAACGTGAATACTTTAGGGATTATCGCTTGACACAAAAAGGGAAACTATTATGGGATCAAATTAATATGTTGTATTGGTATGCTAGGCAACTATGCTTGAGATATGATTACACTTGTTTCTCTAGGATGAAGGCTCCACACCTTCCCTATTCATGCAAATTTAATGATAATAAAACCTTGGCTTCTTATGCTAATGGTATATATGATTACTATGATGTGGAACAAATAGAAGAATTCGTTGCTTTTATGGGTGCTTATGAGATTGAATATATGTTTAAAGAGTTTGATGATTTTGATGATTCAGTTTATAGACCTGAAAATTTTGCTATACTTAAATATTGTTATATGAATTATGAATACAATTACAATATTGATGCATTTATTGAGAAAGTCTCCGCTGTCCAAGAAGAGACCAATATTTTGCAGGAAGCTATGGAAGAAGAAATTGATGAAACTGTGAGCTCATTGGACGAAAAAGATGATGAGGAGAGCGAAGAACAAAAGGGGGAAGAGCGGATTGATCACCCGTGCCCACCTTCTAATGAGAGTAACTCTTCAACTCATACATTGTTTAATTCCCCTTCGCGCTTACCGAAGGATGATTGCTATGATCCCGTTGATTCTCTTGAAATATCCCTTTTTGATGATGCTTGCTATGCTTGTGGCCAAGATGCCAATATGAATTATGCTTATGGAGATGAACTTGCTATAGTTCCTTATGTTAAACATGAAATTGTTGCTACTGCACCCACGCATGATAGTCCTATTATCTTTTTGAATTCTCCCGACTACACTATATCGGAGAAGTTTGTGCTTAGTAAGGATTATATTGATGGGTTTCCTTTTACCATTGCACATATTGATTTTGATGAATGTAATATGCATGTGCTTGCTGCTCCTACTTGCAACTATTATGAGAGAGGAACTATATCTCCGCCTCTTTATGTTTCCAATATGATAGAATTGCAAGAAACTGTTTATACTATGCATTAGCCTTTACTATGTGTGCATGAATTATTATTTTATGACATGCCGATGCATAGGAAGAGGGTTAGACTTAGTCATTAGATGATATATGTTACTTTGTGCTCACTACTAAATTACAAATTAGTGTTAATTAAAATTGGCTTTGATATACCTTGGGATCCGGGTGGATCCATTACTTGAGCACTATATGCCTAGTTTAATGGCTTTAAAGAAAGCGCTGCCAGGGAGACAACCCGGAAGTTTTAGATATTCATTTGTTTGTGTTGAGTGCTTTTATATAGTCTAAAAACAAAAAAAATAAAGAGGGGAACCTAAAAACTTTTCAAAAAGGAAAGTGAAAGTGAGAAAGACAAGCATTGTTGAAGTGGGAGCTAGCCTTGAACTTTGTTCATGCTCACGGAAACTTTGTGAATCTTGATTACAGAAACTTTTCATCAAAAATAAATATCCCCTTGTACAATTCCATTTTATTATAAAAATAATGTGCCAAGGTTTGCCTTTAGGATGTTTACAATGCTTGTTGGTTTGTACGGTGCAGGACAGAAACTTTGGCTGTAGTGCGCGATTTTACATTTTTAACTAGAACGTCAAACGGTTCTGATTCTTTTTGAACTGTCTTGCTGTACAAAGTTTTTTTTTCCTAAGTTTGGTAGAATGTTTGGGGTACCAGAAGTATGGTGAATGTTCAGATTGCTACAGACTGTTCTGTTTTTGACAGATTCTGTTTTTGACGCATAGTTTGCTTGTTTTGATGAATCTACCAATTTCTATCAGTGGATTAAGCCATGAAAAAGTTATATTACAGTAGACACAATGCAAAAACAAAATATGAATTGGTTTGCAACAGTACTTAGAGTAGTGATTTGCTTTATTATACTAACGGATCTTATCGAGTTTTCTGTTGAAGTTTTTTGTGGATGAAGTGTCTAATCAAGGATGTCTCGATATGAGGAAAAGGAAGAGAGGCAAGACCTCAAGCTTGGGGATGCCCGAGGCACCCCAAGTAAATATTCAAGGAGACTCAAGCATCTAAGCTTGGGGATGCCCCGGACGGCATCCCCTCTTTCTTCAACAAGTATCAGTATGTTTTCGTATTCGTTTCGTTAATGTGATATGTGCAAGTCTTGGAGCGTCTTTTGCATTTAGTTTTCATTTTTCTTTTATGAACCATGCTGGTATGAGATAGTCCTTGGTTGATTTATAGAATGATCATTGCACTTCACTTATATCTTTTGAGTATGGCTTTATAGAATGCTTCACGTGCTTCACTTATATCATTTGAAGTTTGCATTGCCTGTTTCTCTTTAGTTAGAAAACCGCCATTTGTAGAATGCTCTTTTGCTTCACTTATATTTGTTAGAGCGTGGGCATATCTTTTGTAGAAAGAATTAAACTCTCTTGCTTCACTTATATCTATTTAGAGAGATGACAGGAATTGTTCATTCACTTGGTTAGTCATAAAATCCTACATAAACTTGTAGATCACTGAATATGATATGTTTGATTCCTTGCAATAGTTTTGCGATACAAACATGGTGATATTAGATTCATGCTAGTGGGTGGTTGTGGACTGTAGAGACACTTGTGTTGAGGTTTGCAAGTCCCATAGCATGCACGGATGGTAACCATTGTGTGACAAATTTCAAGCATGGTGTGTTCCTTTGATTGTCTTCCTTATGAGTGGCGGTCGGAGACGAGCGATGGTCATTTCCTACCAATCTTTCCCCCTAGGGGCATGCGTAGTAGTACTTTGCTTCGAGGGCTAATAAACTTCTCAAATAATTATATGAGTTCTTTAGGACTAATGTGAGTCCATGGATTATACGCACTTTTACCTTTCCATCATTGCTAGCCTCTTCGGTACCGTGCATTGCCATTTCTCACCTCGAGAGTTGGTGCAAACTTCGCCGGTGCATACAAACCCCATGATACGATACGCTCTATCACACATAAGCCTCATTATATCTTCCTCAAAACAGCCACCATACCTACCTATCATGGCATTTCCATAGCCATTCCGAGATATATTGCCGTGCAACTTCCATCATCATCACATACATGACTTGAGCATTTATTGTCATATTGCTTTGCATGATCGTAAGATAGCTAGCATGATGTTTTCATGGCTTGTCCGTTTTTTGATGTCATTGCTATGCTAGAACATTGCACATCCCGATACATCGTCGGACGCATTCATATAGAGTCATATATTTGTTTTAGTATCGAGTTGTAATATTGAGTTAAGTAAATAAAAGTGTGATGATCATCATTATAGAGCACTACCCCATGAAAAAAATGAAAATAGAAAAAAAGGAAAGGCCACAGAAGCCTAAATAAAAAGGGGGCCAAAGAAGCCCACCAAAAAAAAGAAAATAAAAGAAAAAAAGAAAAGGGGCAATGTTACTATCCTTTTACCACACTTGTGCTTCAGAGTAGCACCATGTTCTTCATATAGAGAGTCTCCTATGTTGTCACTTTCATATACTAGTGGGAATTTTTCATTATAGAACTTGGATTGTATATTCCAATGATGGGCTTCCTCAAATGCCCTAGGTCTTCATGAGCAAGCAAGTTGGATGCACACCCAATTAGTTTTCAGTTTGAGCTTTCATTCACCTATAGCTCTTAGTGCATCCGTTGCATGCCAATCCCTACTCCTCGCATTGACATCAATTGATGGGCATCTCCATAGCCCGTTGATTAGCCACGTCGATGTGAGACTTTATCCCTTTTTTGTCTTCTCCATATAAACCTCCACCATCATATTCTATTCCACCTATAGTGCTATATCCATGGCTTGCGCTCATGTATTGTGTGAGGGTTGAAAAAGCTGAAGCACGTTAAAAAGTATGAACCAATTGCTCGGCTTGTCATCGGGGTTGCGCATGATGGGGGCATTTGTGTGAAGAAAATGAACCATGGCCAAACTATATGATTTTGTAGGGATAAGCTTGATTTGGCCATGTTGTTTTGAAAAGACATGATTGCTTTATTAGTACGCTCGAAGTATTATCTTTTTTATGTCAAATGATAGACTATTGCTTTGAATCACTCGTGTCTTAATATTCATGCCATGATTAGACGTATGATCAAGATTATGCTAGGTAGCATTCCACATCAAAAATTATCTTTTTATCATTTACCTACTCGAGGACGAGCAGGAATTAAGCTTGGGGATGTTGATACGTCTCCATCGTATCTATAATTTTTGATTGTTCCATGCCAATTCAACTTTCATATACTTTTGGCAACTTTTTATACTATTTTTGGGACTAACATATTGATCCAGTGCCCAGTGCCAGTTCCTGTTTGTTGCATGTTTTATGTTTCACAGACACCCAATATCAAACGGAATCCAAACGGGATAAAAACAGACGGAGAATTATTCTGGAATATTTGGGATTTTCCGGAGGAAGAATCAATGCGAAACGGTGCCCGAGGTGGCCACGAGATAGGGGGGCGTGCCCTCCCCCTAGGCACGCCTGGCACCCTCGAGGTCACCCGTAAGGCGGTTGATGCTCTTCTTTTGCCGCAGGAAAGCTAATTTTATTAGAAAAATCTGGGTGAAAGATTCACTCCAATTGGAGTTAGGGATCTCCGGATATAACAGAAGCGGTGAAGGGGTAGGATCTGGGAATGCAGAAACAGAGAGAGACAGAGAGACAGATCCAATCTCGGAGGGGATCTCGCCCCTCCCACGCCATGGGAGCCAAGGACCAGAGAGGAAACCCTTCTCCCATCTAGGGAGAAGGTCAAGGAAGAAGAAGAAGGGGGGCTCTCTCCCCCTTGCTTCCGGTGGTGCCGGAACACTGCCAGGGGCCATCATCATCACTACGATCTTCACCAACACCTCCACCATTTTCACCAACATCTCCATCACCTTCCCCCCTTTATCTACAGCAGTCCACTCTCCCGCAACCCGCTGTACCCTCTACTTGAACATGGTGCTTTGTGCTTCATATTATTATCCAATGATGTGTTGCCATCCTATGATGTTTGAGTAGATTTTCATTGTCCTATTGGTGGTTGATGAATTGCCATGATTGATTTAATTTGCTTGTTGTTATGTTGCTGTCCTTTGGTGCCCATCATATGAGCGCGCACGTGGATAACACCATATGGTTAGTTGTATGTTGATAGGACTATGTATTGGAGGGCAAGAGTGACGGAAGCTTCAACCTAGCATAGAAATTGATGCATACGGGATTGAAGGGGGGCCAATATATCTTAATGCTATGGTTGGGTTTTACCTTAATGAACGTTAGTAGTTGCGGATGCTTGCTAATAGTTCCAATCATAAGTGCACAGAATTCCAAGTCAGGGATGACATGCTAGAAGTGGCCTCTCCCACATAAAAACTTGGTATCGGTCTAGTAAAGTAGTCAATTGCTTAGGGACAATTCCATAACTCCTACCACCACTTTTCCACACTTGCTATATTTACTTTATTGCATCTTTATCTAAACAGCCCCTACTTTTTATTTACGTGCTCTTTATTATCTTGCAAATCTATCCAACAACACCTACAAAGTACTTCTAGTTTCATACTGGTTCTAGGTAAAGCGAACGTCAAGCGTGCGTAGAGTCGTATCAGTGGCTGATAGGACTTGAGAGAGTATTTGTTCCACCTTTAGCTCCTCGTTGGGTTTGACACTCTTACTTATCGAAAGAGGCTACAACTATCCCGTATACTTGCGGGTCATCAGACTGCACCAGGTCTGGTGACTCGTACTATCCGGTAAGGGCCTTCCCACTTTGGCGTAAACTTGTTTATACCCTTGGAGGACTGAACGCGCCTAAGGACAAGGTCTCCTTCCTCAAAGCTCCGGGCATGAACCCTGCGGCTTTGATAGCGACGCAGTCCTTGGTAGTAGTGTTCAACACGCATAGCAGTTGGGAGACGGTTCTCCTCAAGTAGCACAGCATCGTCAAGTCGGTGTTGTTCTTGCGCTACTTCATCATAGGCAACTACTCGAGGTGACCCGTATATGAGTTCCGTGGGGATAACTGCTTTTGCTATGTAGACTAGGGAGAAGGGAGTCTGCCTGGTACCTCGATTTGGTAACGTACAGAGGGACCGAAGAACCATCGGCAGCTCGTCAATCCATCGCCTGCCGCATTTCTGTATCTTATCAAATGTTCTTGTCTCAAGGTCTCGTAGCACTTCATCGTTTGCCCTCTCGGCTTGCCCGTTGCTTCTGGGATGGGCAACAGAGGCAAATGAGATCTTGCTTCTGAGGGCATGAATGTATTGCATGAAGGCGCGCCTTGTGAACTGGGTGCCATTGTCGGTGATGATTCGGGCAGGGACCCCGAAGCGGCATGCCAATCCTTTCAAGAACTTAATAGCCGACTGTGCAGTCTCCTTCCTCACGGGCTCCACTTCCAGCCACTTTATAAACTTGTCGATTGCAACGAACAAGAATTCAATGCCCCCGGTAGCGCGGGGGAAGGGGCCTAAGATGTCGAGCTTCGAGACCCAAAATGGGCATGGCAAAGGGATTGTTTGGAGAGCTTGAGCAGGTTGATTCTTGGAGTGGAACTGGCAGTCTTCACACTTGGTGACTAGCTCGATTGCGTCTTGGAGGGCTGTGGGCCAGTAGAAACCTTGCCAGAAAGCTTTTCCAACCAAGGCCCTTGATCCGATGTGAGAGCCGCACATACCTTGTGTATCTCTGTCAGCAGTTCCTTTCCTTCTTCCTGACAAATGCACTTCAATTTCACACAGTTGGGCCTTCTTCTGTATAGCGTATCATCAACGAACTAATACATACTGGCCCTCTGGACTACTCTTTCAGCTTCTTCTTGCTCTTCGGGAAGTTATCCTGTTTGGAGGAAACAGACGATGTGTCATGCCCAAGTTAGAGCCCGAGGCTCGACAATGAGGACCAGTGGCGCCTCCTCATTCACGGGAGCGTATGCATCAGCCGCATAGGTTGGTAGTTTGGCGGGAGGGTGCAGCTCGCCGATCAAAGGGGAGTTGTTCCCACCAAGCTCTCTACTGGGGCCTTCGAGAAGCTCTGCCGGGAGAGGCTTGCCGGAGTCCAGTTTCCTCCTCTTTCTGGCCATTGTTGCTGGGGACACGGAGGGCTGAGTCAGACGGAGAACAAAAGTCCCTGGTTCCACAGGGAGTTTTTGCACAGCGCACTTGGACAGATGATCAGCAATGGTGTTTTCCGCACATGGTACGTGCTCTGTTTGCAATCCGTCAAAGCACTCCTCCAACTTTCTCACTTCCTTAACATATGCCTCCATCAATGGGCTTTGGTAATCCTTGTTTACTTGTCTCACGACATGTTGTGAATCCCCGCGGATGATCAGCTTCTTGATTTCCAGTTCTGTTGCAATTCTGAGTCCGGCAAGGAGCCCTTCGTACTCTGTAGTGTTGTTGATAGCCTTGTCCTGGGGAAATTGCATTTGAGTGACATACTTGAGATGCTCCCCAGTGGGAGCAATGAGAAGCACACCAGCTCCTGCCCCTTGTAGGGAGAAGGCACCATCAGAGTACATAATCCATTCTTGGGGTGCTTCCTTGCCAGGGATGACTGTCTCCAGTACTTCTTTATCAGGGGTTGGCGTCCACTCTGCAATGAATTCTGCTAGTGCTCTACTCTGAATAGTTGACGTGCTTTCAAACTTCAACCCAAAGCTGGATAACTCCAAAGCCCATTCCACAATTCTGCCAGTGGCCTCGGGGTTTCGGAGTATGCATTGCAAGGGGAAGCGGGTGACAACCGTGATCTCATGGGCCTAGAAGTAGTGTCGTAGTTTCCTTGAGGCTTGATACGTCTCCAATGTATCTATAATTTTTTATTGTTCCATGCTATTGTATTATTTGTTTTCCATGTTTTATATGCCTTAATATGCTATATTATATTATTTTTGGGACTAACCTATTAACCTATAGCCCAGTGCCAGTTCCTGTTTTCCCCTTGTTTTTGAGTTTTGCACAAAATGAATACCAAACGGAGTCCAAATGGAATGAAACCTTCGCAATGATTTTTCTTGGACCAGAAGACAACCAGGAGACTTGGAGATGAAGTCGGAGGATCCATGGGGAGGCCACAAGGACGGAATGCACACCCAGGGGGTAGGGAGTGCCCCCACCCTTGTGGGCCCCTCATGACCCTACTGACCTAAATATTTTGCCTATATATTCCCATATATCCCCAAACCAACAGGGGCATCCATGAAAACACTTTTTCGCCGCCTCAACCTTCTGTACCTGTGAGATCCCATCTAGGGGCCTTTTTCAGCGTCCTTCTGGAGGGGAATTCGATCACGGAGGGCTTCTACATCAACTCTATTGCCCTTTTGATGAAGCGTGAGTAGTTTACCACAGACCTACGTGTCCATAGCTAGTAGCTGTATGGTTTCTTCTCTCTCCTTGATTCTCAATACCATGTTCTCTTTGATGTTCTTGGAGATCTATTCGATGTAATACCTTTTTGTGGTGTGTTTGCCGAGATCCGATGAATTGTGGATTTATGATCATCTTATCTATGGATATTATTTGAATCTTCTCTGAAATCTTATATGCATGATTTGATATCTTTGCAAGTCTCTACGAACTATTGGTTTGGTTTGGCCAACTAGATTGGTTTTTCTTGCAATGGGAGAAGTGCTTAGCTTTGGTTTCAATCTTGCGGTGTCCTTTCCCAGTGACAGTAGGGGCAGCAAGGCACGTATTGTATTATTGCCATCAAGGATAAAAAAGATGGGGTTTTCATCATATTTCTTGAGTTAATTCCTCTACATCATGTCTTCTTACATAATACATTACTCCTTTCCTTATGAACCTAGTACTCTAGATGCATGCTGGATAGTGGTCGATGTGTGGAGTAATAGTAGTAGATGCAGAATCGTTTTGGTCTACTTGACACGAACATGATGCCTATATTCATGATCATTGCCTTAGATATCGTCATAACTTTGTGCTTTTCTATGAATTGCTCAGTAGTAATTTGTTCACCCACCATATTATTTGCTATCTTGAGAGAAGCCACTAGTGAAACCTATGGCCCCCGAGTCTATTTTCCATCATACAAGTTTCCGATCTACAAAGTTTCTGATCTGCTATTCTTGCAATCTTTTACTTTGCGATCTATCTCTATCAGATCTCACTTTATTGGTTATCTATCTCTATCAGATCTCACTTTTGCAAGTAACCATTAAGGGATTGACAACCCCTCACTACAAAAAAATACACTTCCGTGATGATACGTCTTTGTCACAGTAGGTCACGTTTTCTATCATGCATATACATCCATGACGATTTTATGATAGAATCAAGATAGTCATACCTGTGCTGTCGTACAAGTGTTCCATGAAATTACCAAAATTATCATCACGAAAGTGTCCACTTACATGATGATAAATCGTGCGTCACAGAAGTGCTTTCGTCAAGGGTGACCGACACAAGGCATCCACCGTAACTGGACGTTGTTAAGTTATCGAGTCCGGTTTTGGATCCGATAACCCGTTACCAGCCTAGACCAATGGGAATTTTCCATGTGTAAAATTCTGATTGGCTGGAGGAAACCCGTGTCAGCTTGTCAGTGGGACAGATGTCAACCGTCCATTGGAGGAGACATGTCTATGATAGGTCGACATGTGGCAGGGCCCAACAGAGGCCCATATAGGTTAAAAAGGCCAGCCCAATCAAAGGCACGCGGTACTTATTTAGGCACTAGTGGTCCAGCCCAATAACGGCCTGTTTAATAAAGGCCCATTTATGACCCGAAGCCAGATCTGGCCCATTAATTGTTCGCCGAATATTTGGGCCCAATTCCAGCCCAGTGACATTCGGCCTATTAGAGGCCTGACGTAGACATGTGCCCATTTCAGCCTGGTGTATCTTTTGGCCTTGGAATGGCCGTGCTGCCCATGGGCCATACATGGTCCGACGCGACATCCAGCCCACTAACGGCCTGTGATAAAGGTGGCAATTGTTCAGCCCAATGTGACTTTGGGCCTGTTAAAGACCTGTCATATAATTCGGCCCATTAATGCTTGTACTAAGCTTTTACCCTCTTCAAGGCCCATGATATCAGTGGGCCAACTAAGGCCCGGGATATGTTACGATGTGGTACCGGCCCATCATATAACTGGGCCAAAAAAGGCCCGGTCTACATTTTAGCCTGCTGAAGGCCCATCCATGACTAGTGAAAATTGAGGCCCAACATGCATTTCGTCCTGCTAAAGTCCCATGGTTTCTTCTAGGCCGTAACAACCAGTAGAATATTCAGCCTGTTAATGGCCCAACGCTACTTGGGCCAAACTAAGCGTTGGGTCCACAAAAGGCCCAACTAAAATTTGGGCCGAATATAGACCGGAGTAAGTTATGGGCCTGGCGCAAAGTTTGAACGCCCCAATCATTCGGGCCCAAGAAAGATGCAGGCCGGCCCAATTGTGGCCCACTAAAAACTAGGCCCGTTAGATGCGAATGTTTTGGCCCGGTCAACTACATCAATTTTTTTAGATAGCGAATGATGGCAGTAACTAGAAGGAATTAAGAACAAACCTACTCTATAGAATAAAGAAATTACGACATAGTAACTTAGAATAGACCTACACAATACAATAAAGGATTTATGGTATATTAAATCCACTAGGCATTGAAGTTCGCCACCAGTGATCATAAAGCGCAACGAAGAAGGAGATTACAAAAACTGGGCACTATTGCAGCGTAACAAAATAATACTGAACCGAGACCACTTCCAAGATAGTTCAAGAAAGGTTAGCCTTGCGGGGGAGCTCCTGCGCAAGCTGCTGAGCAAGGCTGTGAGACCGGCCTAGCATGTCGGTCATAGCTTCTAGGTGTAGCTGTTTAGCAATGAGGTTCTCATTGGTTTTCTCCGCAATCTTTCCTAGAGATAGGACATCAAGTCGAAGTTGAGTTGCAGAATGCCTTTCTGCTAGAACTTGGGACTAGAGAAGTTGAACTGATTCAGACAGCGAATTATGTGAGCCTGTCTGAGTGCTAGTCTCAAGTAACTTGCACATTGCATAAAGACAAGACTTTGCGGTTGTCTCGTGATACGTCTCCAACGTATCTATAATTTTTGATTGTTCCATGCTATTATATTACCCCTTTTGGATGCTTATGGGCTTTATTTTACACATTTATATCATTTTTGGGACTAACCTACTAACCGGAGGCCCAGCCCGTATTGCTGTTTTTTTGCCTATTTCAGTATTTCGAAGAAAAGGAATATCAAACGGAGTCCAAACGGAATGAAACCTTCAGTGTGACGCCCGGATAGTTACACTACAGTAATTCCCTATTAACGATGCCACGTCACCACGATTATTGTTGTTAACCTCTAGATGCATCAAATCCCGTTCGAATTCAAATTCAAAATCAAGCAAATAATAAAAGTTTTCAATTGTCAAAAATTAAATGTTCTAAGGTTGACCAATAAATCCTAAATAATTATGGTGGTGAAACCACATTTTTATAATATGATTAGATGCACTAAATAAACTAAAACAACGATAAAACAATTATCTAAAATGATTTTAAAATAATAAGCACATGCAAAACACTTTATTTAAGGTGCCAGAATATTTGGGGCTGTGACCTATTTAATAACACCAAATTAGTTGTCGCTTTTAAATTTTATAGAACTAAAATAAAAGAAAACTGAAAAGAAATAGAATAAAAAAAAGAAGAAGAAAAGGAAACAAAAAAAGGGAAAGAACCCCCCCCC
>NC_041385.1:369099893-369106629 GCF_002162155.2 Triticum dicoccoides
GCCGTTGCCCCGTGGCCGTGCCCTGTCTCGCCCGCGGCCACCCCCTGGCCGGCCCCCCACTGTGCCCCGGTGGCCTGCGCCCGCCCCATCGCCCCGAATGGCCTCGCCCGTGCGCCGGCGACCATCTGCGCCCGTTCGGGCTGGTGCCCGCGCCAGCGCCCGCACGCCCGCGCGCCCGTTATGCCCCCTGGGTCACTGACCGGGTGGCCCCACGGCCCAAAACGTTTTATTTAAAAAAAAGGAATTAGGAATTAAAAAAAATATATATATAGATAAATAATAAAAATAATTAAATAAATAATAATAATTAAATTAATTAAGGAATTAATTAAGTTAATTAATCATAATTAGATTAACCTAATTAACTAATTAGTTTAATTAAACAGTAGTTAGATTAGTTAAACAGTGATTAGCCTAAACAGTCTATGACCAGTGGGTCCCACACGTCAGATTGACCAGTCAACACCCCTGTTGACTGCTGACGTCATGCTGACGTCAGTAAACACTATTCTGGATAATGCTAATTTAAATAATTAATTAAAATCAGAAAATGATTTAAATCTTTAGAAAATCATATCTTTTAATCCGTAACTCGGATGAAAATACTTTCTACATGAAAGTTGCTCAGAACGACGGGACGAATTCGGATACGCAGTCCGTTCGTCCGCCACACCCCCCTAACCTATTGAACCCGCAACTTTCCCCCTCCGGCTCCTCTGCCCGAGAACACGAAACACCGGGAATACTTTCCCGGATGTTTTCCCCCCTTCACCGGTATCACCTACTACCGCGTTAGGGCACACCGAACACCGCGTATTGCCTTGATATATTTTGTGGTGCTTTGTTTGCTCTGTATTCATTATTTCTTCCCCCTCTTCTCTCCGGTAGACTACGAGACCGACGCTGCTGCTGACCAGTTCGACTACGGAGTTGACGACCCCTCCTTCTTGCCAGAGCAACCAGGCAAGCCCCCCCCTTGATCACCAGATATCGCCTATTCTCCTCTATACTGCTTGCATTAGAGTAGTGTAGCATGTTACTGCTTTCCGTTAATCCTATTCTGATGCATAGCCTGTCATTGCTGCTACAGTCATTGATGCCTTACCCGCAATCCTAAATGCTTAGTATAGGATGCTAGTTTATCATCATTGGCCCTACATTCTTGTCAGTCTGCCTTGCTATACTATCGGGCCGTGATCACATTGGGAGGTGATCACGGGTATATACTATACATACATACATACTATACAGATGGTGACTAAAGTCGGGTCAGCTCATTGAGTACCCGCAAGTGATTCTGACGAGGGGGCTGAAAGGACAGGTGGCTCCATCCCGGTAGAGGTGGGCCTGGGTTCCCGACGGCCCTCGACTGTTACTTTGTGGCGGAGCGACAGGGCAGGTTGAGACCACCTAGGAGACAGGTGGGCCTGGCCCTGTTCAGCGTTCGCGGATACTTAACACGCTTAACGAGATCTTGGTATTTGATCTGAGTCGGCTACGAGCCTATACGCACTAACCATCTACGCGGGAGTAGTTATGGGTATCCCGACGTCGTGGTATCAGCCGAAGCACTTCAGACGTCAGCGACGGAGCGGTGCGCGCCGAATTGGACTGGAACGCCACTAGGCTAGGTCTGCTTTCGGCCGCCCTCGCAACGTGCAGGTGTGCTATGGGCGATGGGCCCAGACCCCTGTGCGCTTAGGTTTAGACCGGCGTGCTGGCCTCTCTGTCGTGCCTAGGTGGGGCTGCGACGTGTTGATCTTCCGCGGCCGTTCATGACCCAGGAAAGTGTGTCCGGCCAAATGGGATCAAGCGTGTTGGGTTATGTGGTGCACCCCTGCAGGGAAGTTAATCTATTCGAATAGCCGTGATCTTCGGTAACAGGACGACTTGGAGTTGTACCTTGACCTTATGACAACTAGAACCGGATACTTAATAAAACACACCCTTCAAAGTTCCACAGACAACCCGGTGATCGCTTTTCCGCAGGGCGACGAGGAGAGGATCGCCGGGTAGGTTTATGCTATGCGATGCTACTTGGAGATGCTACTTGGAGATGCTACTTGGAGGACTTCAATCTACTCTCTTCTACATGCTGCGAGGCGGAGGCTGCCAGAAGCGTAGTCTTCGATAGGATTAGCTATCCCCCTCTTATTCTGGCATTCTGCAGTTCAGTCCACTGATATGGCCTCCTTACACATATACCCATGCATATGTAGTGTAGTTCCTTGCTTGCGAGTACTTTGGATGAGTACTCACGGTTGCTTTCTCCCCCCTTTTCCCCCTTTCCTTTCTTTCTGGTTGTCGCAACCAGATGCTGGAGTCCAGGAGCCAGACGCCACCGTCGACGACGACCGCTACTACACCGGAGGTGCCTACTACTACGTGCTGCCCGCTGACGACGACCTGGAGTAGTTAGGAGGATCCCAGGCAGGAGGCCTGCGCCTCTTTCGATCTGTATCCCAGTTTGTGCTAGCCTTCTTAAGGCACACTTGTTTAACTTATGTCTGTACTCAGATATTGTTGCTTCCGCTGACTCTTCTATGATCGAGCACTTGTATTCGAGCCCTCGAGGCCCCTGGCTTGTATTATGATGCTTGTATGACTTATTTTTATTTGTAGAGTTGTGTTGTGATATCTTCCCGTGAGTCCCTGATCTTGATCGTACACATTTGCGTGCATGATTAGTGTACGATTGAATCGGGGGCGTCACAAGTTGGTATCAGAGCCGACTGCCTGTAGGAATCCCCTTTTCCAACTCCTTGGCCGAAGTCGAGTCTAGTCATTGAAAAACTTTTACTAACATGGCTGTGTGGCCCATGGGCCCACGTCGCCATCGCGAGGTATTAGGATCTTTTATTCCTCGACCTTTACTCTGGGACTCTGAGCTCTCTTCTATTCGGGTTAAATGATTTCGCTAAAAACAAAACTAACTTTAGGTTCTCGCAAGTACTTTCTCCCGGAGAGCCACTTGTTACCGATGACCGCCTGCTGCACCAGAAGATTCCGAGGATACTCTACGATGTGCTCTCGAGACTATGTGCCATCACTTTTGCAATTCACTTCCATCGATAAATCCCTCTGGATAACTACTTACACCTATCGTTCATATTGTCATCCCCAGTTGCTCTTGTTATTACAAGATGTCCTGAAATACTCTTCGATATTCCGAGAATTCTTTACGCTTACTGCCCTGCAGTTCCTTACTGCATGAATACCCCTACGGATAATTACTCGCGCTTGCCGAGTATCCGCTCATCCCAAGTTGTTCTTGTGTTTCACAAAAGTCTTCAAAATAATATTCGATCTTCCGAAAACCCTCTGGAGCCTTTGGCTCTTGAAATTCTTGCTTGCTTGCATTATGGTTAATCCCATAAGTCTCGTAGTCTTAATGACATTCATTGTCATTATCATTTTGAGTCTGTTGACTCAATATGTTTGCGAATACACGCAATCATCATTGATCCTTATAAATTACCTTTCCGGCTGAGCTTCCATTCTTTTAGCTGGAGTTGGTTCTCGACCAATCCAATTGTTGTTGGTTGTACCCTAAGGCTATTCAACTTATCCATCCCTAATCAGAGCATTGCTTCTGATCCCTTGATTTGGAAATCATAATTCCTTTGCATTTGGCAATTGAGTTAGTCAGTTGTTTCTATAATTTGCTTCCTCTAGTTGAGTACCGATGCTCACGTCTGATCCCTTGTGGACCACCAGATCCTTTGTTGGATTTTATCTGACAACGCCCTTCATATTCAATAACCTTGTGAGCCTTTTCTCTGATACATAATGCCTTTGGTAAATTGTATCGTCTGCTTTCTCAACCATGCTCTGCCTTCGAGCTTGAGTTAATTACTTCTAAAGATTCTGGTATATGATTATAAGATGCCCCGATGGGTTCAACCTATGCCTTCCTTAATGGGTGAGAACTCGAAAGTTTTCACAAGTCGTACTCTTCTGGTATTTTGCCAGATAAAATTTCAAAACTACAACTTTATTGAGTGCGAGAAGTGAATGAGAGGTTGTGCATTGGAGAAGTGGGAGTCGACCTTGAACTTTGCGTTCATGCCCATGGACACGATGTAAATCTTCTCATCGAAGCTTCTTTTAAAATCAATTATTCCCTTGGTATAAGTTCATCTTATATCTGAGATCTTGCCTTTTTGCAATCGTGGTTCTGACCATGTTCTCCTTTAAATATCATGTCCTGTGCAAGTTTAAGCACTTGTCTTCTATAGAGCAATACCCCAGTTCAACTTCTAGTTTGATCTGTCATCGAGTATTACCACCTGGTATCTCGAGATTATCTTGGAACTGCATAATTTCTTATGAGTTCTTCATCAAGTACTACATACTCACCGATTACAATTTTTCATGGGCTCGGAGTTATTGAACACTCAAAGACACCGATAACTGAATCGAGTTCGCATTGCGATTCAACAAGTATTTGAACCCATCACTGCTTACAAATTTATTAATCCTTCAAGTCATTCCTAACCTGATCGGCTATATCATTATCGAGCTAATTTTAACGGTGCTACCTGGTCCTTATTCTCGGAGCACCAATTTTCGACGATGAACTAACCTTACGTCGATTTTTTTTTCTCGTCATACCCTTTCACCTTAAACAACAAGCTTGAGTTCGAGTTTGTGTCGTAACTGTGGTTCCAATAACCTCTTGCTTCATCATTCCTTTGACTTGATGTCGTCACTGATTGACTACATCTGCATGAAATCTCTCGACAATTGTGTCGTGATCACCATCAACCTTATGAGCTCTTCCAGGAATTCAATTGAATTCATGATGGGTAATACCATCCTTGCCCCTTGATGATTCCTGTTCTCATCGACCACTTTATTGCCTTCCGTTCAACACAACTTGTTCGCGTTTTGTGTAAACCTTGAGATCACTGCTACCCAGCAGTTGATCTTCCTTACCTCGGAAGTATTACCATCACTTTTTGTCAAGAATGTGGTGAGAATTTCACCACCTCTTAATAATTCTTGATATCTTAATACTTCTTGCCATCTTCGTTCATTCCTTGGTCCCTGTATTGTTTTCAACCGGAATACCGACAATGGAGCTATGACGTGTGAATTCAAAACTTCTAGCAACCCTATTGCTTTGAAGTGAATGGGCGATAGTTCATTATAAGTCCTTCGCTAATTGAATCACCATTCTAACATTGGTCGTGCAACCCAACCCGTACTTCGGGCGCACCCTTCAACCAATGTTTAATTGTGTATGTTTTCCTCGAGCATACTTCCTTATATCAGTTGATCTGACAAATGTTATCTCCTTGTTCACTTAATGGTGGAAATCCATCTTTTGGGAATCTCGGTGAATTGCCGTTGAGTTCACCAGACACCTCCTTGTCCTCTCCCTGGTTTAATGGTGAACTATTGCTTCAGAAACCCGCTCCCATAGTTCATTTCCCGAGAATCTTACAATGTCATCTCGTCAATTTGCGTTGCACCTTTTCTTCTCAGGTATCCTAAGTCTGAGGTATCCTGACACCAACCGGATCTGAATCTCGGTCAGATATGATGGTTGGGACATATTTCCAAGAGTTGTAACATTGATCTCTACGTGACCCGGTAACATGATGTCATGCCTAGCACCCCCCCCTGGGTGGAGGACCTATCGTTATAATTTCTTTTGCAAGGACAACCATTCTTCCTGGAGGAAATTGTAAGACTTATTCTACAAGTTATTCCTGATGGATCCTTTGTGTATCTAAAGTACGACCTTTGCTTGAAGACCATGTCAATGCTATTTCGAAGTATGTCTTTGGTACTCTGATCTTCAATAAGAACATTTGAAGCACGATGCTAAATTTTATTTATCATTTATCCTAACACCGTTGTATGGGTAATGTCATGATATTTCTCTCCCCTTTTCCTGAAGGGTTTTCTACGTTATATCGTATCATGGATATCATGCTCTGCTTGTCCTTGGGAAGGATTTACCCCTGAAAGATGTGTTTAAACACATTTTCCTTTCCATTGTTCTGTTTAAACATAATAATCACTTTTCCTTTCCCTTGGTTTGTTTAAACCTTCTTGTGATCTATATAATATAAGCAGTAATATCCCTGCTCATGTAAACACCTCGGTGTACCATCTTGTCTGGTGTAACCCTGTTACTATTGTTGATGACATTCCGGTAGCCACCGATGGACGAGAACTTTGCCTATTGGTCCGCCTCGTTCAACGAGCAGGAAATGGTTCTCTTCGCCCCTCGCCCTTGGTATCGAGGTTGTTGCGGACATATCTGACAGGCTACCCTTTGACACGCCTTACTATCATGACCGTGCAAAATGTCGGCCCCCTTCCTACTTTCAACCACATGGTGGGCCCATAACCCACAGTTCCACAGGATCGAAACCTGACTCTCCTGTACACCCTGTTGTCAGAGTTATTCCTCACGCTTGACTTCATATGTGATTCATGAGCCACCTTCCGAGAGATCATCAATTCTGGTATCAGACACAATACTTATTCCCATTGCTTTGAACCCCTTTTCACGCCCTGTTCCAGGCATCGAACGATCGCCTGCCTGCTCGAAACTTCCCATGATACCACCTTACTTTGCTCTCGTTATTTTGTAAGTTTCAATTCGAGAGTTACTTCCGCCACCTTCCTCGATATTACCGACCAGATAGTCGACCTTGAAGAGGTCTGTTCTCCCGGAGTGCCCACCCTTTATTCTTTCGTAAGTACGATGGAGTTCCTG
>NC_041385.1:369110639-369130171 GCF_002162155.2 Triticum dicoccoides
TGTGGTGCACCCCTGCAGGGAAGTTAATCTATTCGAATAGCCGTGATCTTCGGTAACAGGACGACTTGGAGTTGTACCTTGACCTTATGACAACTAGAACCGGATACTTAATAAAACACACCCTTCAAAGTTCCACAGACAACCCGGTGATCGCTTTTCCGCAGGGCGACGAGGAGAGGATCGCCGGGTAGGTTTATGCTATGCGATGCTACTTGGAGATGCTACTTGGAGATGCTACTTGGAGGACTTCAATCTACTCTCTTCTACATGCTGCGAGGCGGAGGCTGCCAGAAGCGTAGTCTTCGATAGGATTAGCTATCCCCCTCTTATTCTGGCATTCTGCAGTTCAGTCCACTGATATGGCCTCCTTACACATATACCCATGCATATGTAGTGTAGTTCCTTGCTTGCGAGTACTTTGGATGAGTACTCACGGTTGCTTTCTCCCGCCTTTTCCCCCTTTCCTTTCTTTCTGGTTGTCGCAACCAGATGCTGGAGTCCAGGAGCCAGACGCCACCGTCGACGACGACCCCTACTACACCGGAGGTGCCTACTACTACGTGCTGCCCGCTGACGACGACCTGGAGTAGTTAGGAGGATCCCAGGCAGGAGGCCTGCGCCTCTTTCGATCTGTATCCCAGTTTGTGCTAGCCTTCTTAAGGCACACTTGTTTAACTTATGTCTGTACTCAGATATTGTTGCTTCCGCTGACTCGTCTATGATCGAGCACTTGTATTCGAGCCCTCGAGGCCCCTGGCTTGTATTATGATGCTTGTATGACTTATTTTTATTTGTAGAGTTGTGTTGTGATATCTTCCCGTGAGTCCCTGATCTTGATCGTACACATTTGCGTGCATGATTAGTGTACGACTGAATCGGGGGCGTCACATTCAGGAGCGTGATTTTTGGAACGAACATGATCCAGAGGACTTGGAGTGCAAGTCAAGAAGCAGCCAAGGCAGCCATGAGAGGGTAGGATGCCCCCCCTACAGGGCGTGCCCCCTGTCTTGTGGGCCCCTCAGGCAGCCACCAACGTACTTCTTCCTCCTATATAAGCCTACATACCCCAAAAACATCCAGGGAGCCAATGAAATACAATTTCCACCGCCATAACCTTCTATATCCGCGAGATCCCATCTTGGAACCTTCGTCGGTGCCCTGCCGGAGGGGGAATCGACCATGGAGGGCTTCTACATCAACACCATAGCCCCTCCTATGAGTTGTGGGTAGTTTACCACAGACCTACAGGTCCATAGTTATTAGCTAGATGGCTTCTTCTCTCTTTTTGGATCTCAATACAATGTTCTCCCCCTCTCTTGTAGAGATCTATTCGATGTAAACTCTTTTTGCGATCTGTTTGTCGAGATCCGATGAATTGTGGGTTTATGATCAAGTTTATCTATGAGAAATATTTGAATCTCCTCTGAATTCTTTTATGTATGATTAAGTTATCTTTGCAAGTCTCTTCGAATTATCAGTTTCATTTGGCCTACTAGATTGATCTTTCTTGCATGGGAGAAGTTCTTAGCTTTGGGTTCAATCCTGCAGTGTCCTTACCCAGTGACAGAAAGGGTTGGAAGGCACGTACTGTATTGTTGCCATCGAGGATAAAAAGATGGGGTTTATATCATATTGCATGAGTTTATCCCTCTACATCATGTCATCTTTCTTAAGGCGTTACTCTGTTCTTATGAACTTAATACTCTAGATGTAGGCAGGAGTCGGTCGATGTGTGGGGTAATAGTAGTAGATGCAGACAGGAGTCGGTCTACTTGTCATGGACGTGATGCCTATATACATGATCATGCCTAGATAATCTCATAATGATTCGCTTCTATCAATTGCTCGACAGTAATTTGTTCACCCACCGTAATACTTATGCTATCTTGAGAGAAGCCACTAGTGAAACCTATGGCCCCCGGGTCTATCTCTTATCATATTTGCTTCCAATCTACTTTTATTTGCATCTTTACTTTTTGCATCTATATTATAAAATACCAAAAATATATTTATCTTACATACTATCTGTATTAGATCTCACTTTCACAAGTGGACGTGAAGGGATTGACAACCCCTTTATTGCGTTGGTTGCGAGTTCTTTGTTTGTTTGTGTAGGTTCGTGGGACTTTTGAGGAGCCTCCTACTGGATTGATACCTTGGTTCTCAAAAACTGAGGGAAATACTTACGCTACTATTGCTGCATCACCCTTTCCTCTTCAAGGAAAACCAACGCAAGCTCAAGACGTAGCAAGAAGGATTTCTGGCGCCGTTGCCGGGGAGGTCTTCGCTCAAGTCAAGACATACCAAGTACCCATCACAAACTCATCTCCCTCGCATTTACATTATTTGCCATTTGCCTCTCGTTTTCCTCTCCCCCACTTCACCCTTGCCATTTTATTCGCCCTCTCTTTCCCAATCTCCTCCTCTCTCTTTCGCTTGCCTTTTTCTGTTTGCTTGTGTGTTGGATTACTTGTTGCCATAGCGCAAGATAATGCCAAATTGTGTCATTTCTCGAATACCAATAATAATGATTTCCTTAGTACTCCGATTGCTCCTCTTAATGATGTTGAGTCTTGTGAAATCAATACTGCTTTGCTGAATCTTGTTATGAAAGATCAATTCGCCGGCCTTCCTAGTGAGGATGCCCCTACTCATCTAAACAACTTTGTTGATTTGTGTGATATGCAAAAGAAGAAAGATATGGATAACAATATTGTTAAATTGAAGTTATTTCCGTTTTCACTTGGAGATCATGCTAAAGTTTGGTTTTTGTCTTTGCCGAAAAATAGTATTGATTCTTGGAACAAGTGCAAAGATGCTTTTATCTCTAAGTATTTTCCTCCCGCTAAGATTATCACTCTTAGGAACAATATTATGAATTTTAAACAACTTGATCATGAGCATGTTGCCCAATCTTGGGAAAGAATGAAATTGATGATTCACAATTGCCCTACTCATGGTTTGAATTTATGGATGATCATACAAAATTTTTATGCCGGTTTGAACTTTGCTTCTAGAAATCTCTTAGATTCTGCCGCGGGAGGCACTTTTATGGAAATCACGTTAGGAGATTCTACAAAACTTCTTGATAATATTATGGCTAATTATTCTCAATGGCACACCGAAAGATCTTCTAGTAAAAAAGTGCATGCTATAGAAGAAATCAATGTTTTGAGTGGAAAGATGGATGAACTTATGAAGTTGTTTGCTACTAAAAATACTCCTCTTGATCCCAATGATATGCCTTTGTCTACTTTGATTGAGAATAATAATGAATCTATGGATGTGAATTTTGTTGGTAGGAATAGTTTTGGAAACAACGCTTATAGAGGAAACTTTAATTCTAGACCGTTCCCTAGCAATTCCTCTAATAATTATGGAAATTCCTACAATAATTCTTATGGTAAATTTAGTAATATGCCCTTTGATTTTGATAATAGTGTGAAAGAATTTATGATCTCTCAAAAGAATTTTTATGCTTTGCTTGAAGAAAAATTGCTCAAAGTTGATGATTTCGCTAGGAACGTTGATAGACTTTCGCTTGATATTGATTCCCTTAAACATAGATCTTCTCCTCCTAAGCATGACATCAATGAGTCTCTCAAAGACATGAGAATTTCCATTGATGAGTGCAAGGAAAGAACCGCTAGATTGTGTGCTAAGAAGATTGCTTTGTAAAGGCGTGTTCTTCTAGTTTCCATGAAAATAATGATGAAGATCTTAAAGTTATTGATGCGTCTCCTATTAGATCTTTGTTTTGCAATATGAATCTTGATAATTATGGGACTGATGGTGAGTCAACTTTACCTAGAAGGCGTCCCAAGAATTCGGAGTTTTTAGATCTTGATGCTAAATTTGGTAAAAGTGGGATTGGAGACGTCATGACTTTAATAGTATTGAACCCATTATCTCGGATTTCAAGGAATTTTATTATGATAATTGTTCTTTAGAAGGTTGTATTTCCTTGGTGCAATCCGTTGTTAGTTCTCCTCATGCTTATAGTCAAAATAAAGCTTTTACCGAATATATTGTTGATGCCTTGATGCAATCTTATGATGAAAAACTTAATGTGGAAGTTTCTTTACCTAGAAAACTTAATGATGAGTGGGAACCTACTATAAAGATTAGAATTAAAGATCATGAGTGTTTTGCTTTGTGTGATTTGGGTGCTAGTGCTTCCACGATTCCGAAAACTTTATGTGATATTCTAGGTTTCCATGATCTTGATGATTGCTCTTTAAATTTGCACCTTGTGGATTCCACCATTAAAAAGCTGATGGGAAGGATCAATGATGTTGTCATTGTTGCAAAAAAAAATTGGTGCTCGTAGATTCTATCATTCTTGATATAAATTGCAATCTTTCTTGCCCTATTATTCTTGGTAGACCTTTCCTTAGAACGATTGGTGCGATTATTGATACGAAGGAAGGGAATATTAGATTCTAATTTCCATAAAGAAAGGCATGGAGCACTTTCCAAGAAAGAAAGTCAAATTACCTTATGAATCTATCATGCGGGCTACTTATGAATTTAGTGCCAAAAATGGAACTACTTAGATCTATCTTCGCTTTTATGCTTAGCTAGGGGCGTTAAACGATAGCGCTAGTTGGGAGGCAACCCAATTTTATTTGTTTTTTTTTGTTTTTTTCCTGTTTAGTAATAAATATTGCACCCACCTTCTATTTGGATGTGTTTTTATTTTTTAATTAGTGTTTGTGCCAAGTAGAACCTATAGGATAACCTATGATGATAGTTGATTTGATTCTGCTGAAAAACAGAAACTTTGCATGCACGCATTTAGTTTTGTTAAATCAAATAAACGTGATTTTGCGTTGATTCTTTTTGATTCTGATCAATAAACAAATGTTCCAGGACTTCCTATTTTGGTAGGATTTTTAAAGTTCCAGAAGTTTGCGTTAGTTACAGATTGCTACAGACTGTTCTGTTTTTGACAGATTCTGTTTTTCGTGTGTTGTTTGCTTATTTTAATGCATCTATGGCTAGTATTAAGTGGTATGAACCATACAGAACTTGGAATACAGTAGTTTTAACACAAATATAAATAAAGAATGAGTTCATTACAATACCTTATGTGGTGGTTTTGTTTTCTTTCACTAAGGGAGCTTATAAGATTTCCTGTTGAGTTTTGTGTTGTGAAGTTTTCACGTTTTGGGTAAAGCTTTTATGGACTATGGAATAAGGAGTGGCAAGAGCCTAAGCTTGGGGATGCCCATGGCACCCCAAGATATTCAAGGATAGCCAAAATCCTAAGCTTGGGGATGCCCCGGGAAGGCATACCCTCTTTCGTCTTCGTTCATTGGTAACTTTACTTGGAGCTATATTTTTATTCGCCACATGATATGTGTTTTGCTTGGAGCGTCGTGTATTATATTAGTGTTTGATTTTTAGTTTACCACAATCATCCTTGATGTACACACCTTTTGTGGGAAGCCCACTTGATTATAATTTGCTAGAATACTCTATGTGCTTCACTTATATCTTTTGAGTTTGATAATTTTTGCTCTAGTGCTTGACTTATATCTTTTAGAGCACGGCGGTGACTTATTTTTGTAGAAATTGCTAGTCTTTCATGCTTCACTTATATTATTTTGAGAGTCTTTTAGAACAGAATGGTATTTTCTATGGTTATAAAATTGGTACTAGAATGGTAGGCATCCAAGTTGGGTATAATAAAAACTATCATAGGAAGTGAATTGGATGCTATGATCAATTTGATACTTGATAATTGTTTTGAGATATGGAGGTAGTGATATTAAAGTCATGCTAGTTGGGTGATTATGAATTTAAAGAATGCTTGTGTTGAAGTTAGCAAGTCCCGTAGCATGCACATATGGTTAAAGTTGTGTAACAAATTTGAAACATGAAGTGTACCTGGCTTGTGCATCCTTATGAGTGGCGGTCGGGGACGAGCAATGGTCTTTTCCTACCAATCTATCCCCCCTAGCAGCATGCACGTAGTGCTTGATTTTTGATGACTTCTAAATTTTTGCAATAAGTATATGAGTTCTTTTGACTAATGTTGAGTCCATGGATTATACGCACTTTTACCTTTCCGCCATTGCTAGCCTCTTCGGTACCGTGCATTGCCCTTTCTCACCTTGAGAGTTGGTGCAAACTTCGCCGGTGCATCCAAACCCCGTGATACGATACGCTCTATCACACATAAACCTCCTTATATATTCCTCAAAACAGCCACCACACCTACCTATTATGGCATTTCCATAGCCATTCCGAGATATATTGCCATGCAACTTTCCACCGTTCCGTTCATCATCATCATGACATACTTTACTTTTGTCATATTGCCATTGCACGATCATGTAGTTGACATTGTATTTGTGGAAAAGCCACCATGCATAATTTTTCATACATGTCACTCTTGATTCATTGTACCATCCCGGTACACCGCCGGAGGCATTCATATAGAGTCATATCTTGTTCTAGTTTCGAGTTGTAATTCATGTGTTGTAATCAATAGAAGTGTGATGATCATCATTATTAGAGCATTGCCCAAAGAAAAAAAGGGAATAAAGGCCAAACGAAAAAAGGCCCAAAAAAGGGGCAATGTTACTATCTCTTTTCCACACTTGTGCTTCAAAGTAGCACCTTGTTCTTCATTTAGTGAGGCTCATATATTGTGCTTCAAAGTAGCACCATGTTTTTCATATAGTGAGTCTCATAAGTTGTCTTTTTTATACTAGTGGGAATTTTTCATTATAGAACTTGGCTTGTATATTCCTACAATGGGCTTCCTCAAATGCCCTAGGTCTTCATGAGCAAGCAAGTTGGATGCACACCCACTAGTTTTCTTTTGTTGAGCATTCATTTATAGCTCTAGTGCATCCGTTGCATGACAATCCCTACTCCTCATGTTGACATCAATTGATGGGCATCTCCATAACACGTTGATTATCCTCGTCAATGTGAGACTTTCTCCTTTTTTTGTCTTCTCCACACAATCCCCATCATCATATTCTATTCCACCCATAGTGCTATATCAATGGCTCACGCTCATGTATTGCGTGAAGGTTGAATTTTTTTGAGATTATATAATTATGAAACAATTGCTTGGCTTGTCATCGGGGGTATAGAAGTTGGGAGCATCTTTGTGTGACGAAAATGAAGCATAGCCTAACTATATGATTTTGTAGGGATGAACTTTCTTCTGCCATGTTATTTTGAGAAGACATGATTACTTTGATTAGTATGCTTGAAGTGTTACTATTTCTTTTATCAATATGAACTTTTATTTTGAATCATTTGGATCTGAACATTCATGCCACAATAAATAAAATTACATTGAGAATTATGCTAGGTAGCATTCCACATCAAAAATTCTGTTTTTATCATTTACCTACTCGAGGACGAGCAGAAATTAAGCTTGGGGATGCTTGATATGTCTCCAACATATCTATAATTTTTGATTGTTCCATGCTATTATATTACCCCTTTTGGATGTTTATGGGCTTTATTTTAAACATTTATCCCAGCCCGTATTGCTGTTTTTTTTGCCTATTTCAGTATTTCGAAGAAAAGGAATATCAAACGGAGTGCAAACGGAATGAAACCTTCGGGAGCGTAATTTTTGGAACGAACGTGATCCAGAGGACTTGGAGTGCAAGTCAAGAAGCAGCCGAGGCGGCCACGAGAGGGTAGGGCGCGCCCCCCAGTCTCGTGGGCCCCTCGGGCAGCCACCGACGTACTTCTTCCTCCTATATAAGCCTACGTACCCCAAAAACATCCAGGGAGCCAATGAAACACAATTTCCACCGCCGTAACCTTCTGTATCCTTGAGATCCCATCTTGGAGCCTTCGTCGACGCTCTGCCGGAGGGGGAATCGACCATGGAGGGCTTCTACATCAACACCATAGCCCCTCCTATGAGTTGTGAGTAGTTTACCACAGACCTACGGGTCCATAGTTATTAGCTAGATGGCTTCTTCTCTCTTTTTGGATCTCAATACAATGTTCTCCCCCTCTCTTGTGGAGATCTATTTGATGTAAACTCTTTTTGCGGTGTGTTTGTCGAGATCCGATGAATTGTGGGTTTATGATCAAGTTTATCTATGAGAAATACTTGTATCCCCTCTGAATCCTTTATGTATGATTGATTTATCTTTGCAAGTCTCTTCGAATTATCAATTTGGTTTGGCCTACTAGATTGATCTTTCTTGCCATGGGAGAAGTGCTTAGCTTTGGGTTCAATCTTGCGGTGTCCTTACCCAGTGACAGAAAGGGTTGCAAGGCACGTATTGTATTGTTGCCATCGAGGATAAAAAGATGGGTTTTTTTTTATCATATTGCATGAGTTTATCCCTCTACATCATGTCATCTTGCTTAAGGCATTACTCTGTTCTTATGAACTTAATACTCTAAATGCAGGCAGGAGTCGGTCGATGTGTGGAGTAATAGTAGTAGATGCAGGGAGGAGTCGGTCTACTTGTCATGGATGTGATGCCTATATACATGATCATGCCTAGATAATCTCATAATTATTCGCTTCTCTATCAATTACTCGACAGTAATAATACTTATGCTATCTTGAGAGAAGCCACTAGTGAAACATATGGCCCCCGGTTCTATCTCTTATCATATTTGCTTCCAATCTACTTTTATTTGCGTCTTTACTTTTTGCATCTATATTATAAAATACCAAAAATATATTTATCTTATCATACTATCTCTATTAGATCTCACTTTCGCAAGTGGCGGTGAAGGGATTGACAACCCCTTTATTGCGTTGGTTGTGAGTTCTTCGTTTGTTTGAGTAGGTGCATGGGACTTTTGAGTAGCCTCCTACTGGATTGATACCTTGGTTCTCAAAAACTGACGGGAAATACTTATGCTACTATTGCTGCATCACCCTATCCTCTTCAAGGAAAACCAACGCAAGATCAAGACGTAGCATCTCGCTATCTTCAAGATGTTTTTGCCTTCTTTGCTGCAATATATGTTGGGTTTCTCTGACAGCCTTCAACAGACTTGTGCATGCCATCATGCATATCACCCTGAAACAAGTAGAGAGATGACATGTTTTGCACATGTATAAACAAAAATGATAACTGTGCTGTCAATTCCATCTAATTTCAAATTAGAAAATAAAGAGTAAGTTCAAAATATCAATAGCATAATTTGGCATTGTTCATAATGCGGGGAGCTTCACCACACTACTGGATTACCATGTCAGCACAACAAGCATAGATGAAGGGCAAAGACAATCATTGTATCTATTTTGGTTAATGTGCATGATATGTTGTTCATATCATCAGCCATATCAGTAAGACAAAACAGGAGATGACAAGGTGCAAACATGGGCTGCTTCACCACACACTGGATTATAGATCCACAAAACAAGCATGCATATAGGGAGTATTGAGTAATGTGCATGGTATGAATACGGAATTTTCTTTTACAAGTAAAACTTAGAACTTACAGTTCTTGCGAACATGCATTTTGATAGAAATAGCAAACTAAACAGCAGTAAACGATAGGGAGTATGAGCAAATTAAAGAGCAGTTGAGGATAAAGGCTTTAGAAGGACTGACTTACATTAACAGTTAACACCGGCTTTATAATGCCCTTCTCCATGTCAAGCAAAGGATAACTCAAGAATTTCAGCACAGAATCTTCTTCATAAGCATTGCCTGTACTCTACATTTTGTAGAGAGTAATTATAGATATGATAATACTGGAAGGGATAGAGGATAATGAAGATAAGATGCAGATTGATGCTACATAATCAAGTATCAATCCCTAGAAGTACAAGCGTTACAGGACAAAATGTACTGACAAGAGCAATGCGCTACACTTCTGCACTGACATTGTCCATGTATTCTACTTTTCGGTAAGATTAAATATAGATCTGATCTTTTTTAGTAAATGGTGGGCGAGCGAGCTAAGATGCAGAATGATACACAATGAACCATAATACAAGAGTGTTTTGAACAATGGTGTACCATACAAAACGTTCTTATATTATGGGACGAAGGGAGTAGCTGTTAATGTAAGTATAATGATAGACGATGTTCAGTCCTTACAAGAGGAGTTCAGAGCTAAACCTCTTCAAAGGCATTGGGTTGATTCTAAATTTATGTAAGAGTCCATACAGATCTTATAATGTCCACCAAATGGACGATAATGAGGCTAACATGTGCAGTGATGCTACATAATTAAACAACTATGGTCATACAAGGCAAGAGGTACTCAGAAGAGCAATGTAGTGAGCAGTATAGTTGCGAGATTCTGTGGTCCCTTGAGAATGAATGTTCTTCTTCTAATAGTTTTCGTACAAGTGAGACGTTAAGGCAAATGTAGAAATGTAGTTCAAATTGTGATCTGATATCATAGACAGTACCTTACGCTGCAGACGGGACCAATGTGTAACAAGATTATTCTAGTCACCGTCGGATAAATGTAGCACCGAAGACTTTACAGAAATTTTGTTTAGAGGCTTGCCATCGAAGTGCGCTTGCCTCAGGTAGGAACGATACTTCATCAATGAGTGCTTGAAAAGCGCAACCAACCCTTGCTCGTCTTGACAATCCAGTTTGGTCCTCGCCTATTTAAAAGAATGAAATCTTGTGTCTTCTGTCAGCAGAAACATATGCAGTTTTACCAAGAATAACATTAGTACATTACTTATGCGTAAGTTGCGGAGGAAGACAAGAAATTGTTCTATGTCTACGGCATAATCTTGAAGGAAAGATGCGCACAAAGTTCCTGACAACAATATAAGCTTCGTCTTCTAAACTGGGAATAAATGGAACAGGGGTCATATTTGCTGCAATTGGGGCTCTCTCTGGTTCAAAAAGGGATTTGGCAACTGATTTGGTATACTCTTTGCTGGAATGGGAGTTTCGCGTCATAGAGCTGGTGCTATGTCAACTAGCATCATCATACTGTTTACTGTAGTTGGGGTCTGCTGAGTTGGGGCATCAGAAATGACTAGTGTAGTAGGGCTAGAGTCTACTAGAGTTGGTGTGTTTTGTGGGTTAGGTGATATTGCAACTACACCTAATGGGCTATTTGATTTATCAGGTGTCACTACCTTTTACAAATACTTTGCTTGTGGTCCTCCACGATCAGCAATCTCCCTCTTCCTTTTGAACGTCTAATACAGTAGAACAACATTTGAATGGATAAATATGGTATGATGACAGATGGAATATGTACTGGAAATGGATAGGCAGGGCATATTCACATACACGATGTGTAAAGTAAGCTAATGGCAGTGCAACAAATTAGAAGCAATGCAAAGCATCAGTTGCAAGATATGTGCGACCAATATAACCTTGGAAAGTTAGAGCAAGAACCTTTATGGGTGAATAAGATAGGGCATCTGCCTGTAACTCCTCCACTAGGGAGCTACATTGACTTATGTCTCCCACTAGCTCAGAATCACTGTTAGGATCATATTCCGAGCATGAATCTGTAGGTGGAGAGCGTTTGCGTTGCATTGCATCCAGACTTGATTTCAGTCCCTTAATACCAAGTTTGACAGTCATGACATTGTTCTGCTTTATTCTTTTCATGCGCGCAAGCTCATAATCATTATGATGTTGTTCAGAATCTCAGATTCATGAAAACATAAAAGTAGTCAGATTATCTATGGAATGCATTGCTGATTTGTCACAACCCTAGTCAGTGCATATATTAGAGTGTTTGCATCATGTTTAAATTTCTCAAAACCTTGAAATGGGGATGGCAGAAACCCCCAGTACCACTTAATCCAACTAGGGTTACTAAAATACTTTTTCAATGAACCTGAAATGCCCTTCAAAAATGTTCATCATCTTTGCCTTGGTCTAGAACCTCTGACAAAAATGGTTCACATTTTTCTAGGACAACATTGGTTCACTGAATTAAATCATACCTTATTTGCATTTGGGCATTTATATTTTTTTTGACTGTAGACAGTAGGGCGAAACCCCACTGCAATTTTTATATTATTTCAGAAATAAAAAGGTCTAGCAGTAAAAAGAGGCTTGAGATACGCCAGAAGTAAAGGAAAAAATTACTGGCTACTAATAATTAGAAGACAAGGCTGTCAAGCCAGAGACCAAAGTCTCTAGCATAGCTCTTCTTTATTCTAAACCTTAGCAAATTGAGTTCCTCCAAGAAAATGGCCTTCCACCGCTGTAAGCTAGGTTGAATGGCTTGAAATATGAGATTGTTCCTTGAGATCCAAATGGCCCAAGAAACTAGGGTGATGATTTCCATGAAGAAAGGCACATGAAGTTTTTGTTTTAGATCAGAAAAAGCTTCCACCGCAGAAACATTGGCCTGTCTTGAGGGACAAATCAGGTCCCAACACTGAGCAGCAAAAGGGCATGTCCAACAAAGATGTTGAAGTGTTTCCTCCTGCTGGCAATTATTTACATCACAACACTGAAAAGTTTTCCTTCGAAGGAGATTCCTAGTATTGAGCCTGTCATGAAGGAGCCTCCAAAAGAACACCTTGTGCTTTGGTTGACAGGAGCTATTCCAAATCCAGCTGAATTGCTGGGGCACAATTTGAACTCCCATCATCATTTTATAGGCCTTAGCAACTGAGAATTGATCATTTCCCCAAATGTAGCTTCAGGTATCTATGCAGTCCAGGTATTCAGAGCCCCTCAAAGCTATACAAATGTCTTCCATGGCTTCAAATTCTTGGAAAGCTTGCACATTCAAGGGTAAGTGAAACAGATCCTTCATAAATGTAGTGTGAATAATGGCATGCACAGTAGAATTCCTATTCTTCACAAAAGAGAAGAGGTGGGCATTTAAATTTTATATATTATTTTAAATGTCCAAATATTCATGAACTAAAATGTTTCTTGTTGGAAATAATCCAAATAGTGGCCACAAGAAGTATCATGATTTTTGAACATGCTCTGGTATTTTTAATAAAGCCTAAACAATTACAAAAAATAGAAAATATAAACAAATGTAAAAATAGAGGCTTAACTGGCTTACCTGTCGCAGCCCAGCTGGCCAGCCCACCTGGCGGCCCAGCCCACTGGCCCCCTCCTGTCGCCTTCCTCCTTACCAGGAGGACGAGCGCGTGGCCGACTGATACACCCATTTTGCATCATGCTTTTATATCGATATTTATTGTATTATGGGCTGTTATTTCATGTTATGTCACAATACTTATGGCTATTCTCTCTTATTTTACAAGGTTTACATGAAGAGGGAGAATGCCGGCAGCTGGAATTCTGGGCTGGAAAAGGAGCAAATATTGAAGGACTATTCTGCGCAACTCCAAAAGTCCTGAAACTCCACGAAATACCTTATAATAAATAAAGAAAAATCGTCGCCAAAGATGAAGGCCAGGGGGCCCACACCCTGCTCACGAGGGTGGGGGGCGCGCCCCCCTACCTCATGGCCCCCCTGGTGGCTCTCTGATGTCCATCTTCTCCCATATGAAGTCTTTCGATGAAAAAAAAATAGAAGAGAACCTTTCGGGACGAGACTCCACCGCCACGAGGCGGAACCTTGGCGGAACCAATCTAGGGCTCCGGCAGAGCTGTTCTGCTGGGGACACTTCCCTCCGGGAGGGGGAAATCTTCACCATCATCATCACCAAGGCTCCTCTCATCGGGAGAGGGCAATCTCCATCAACATCTTCACCAGCACCATCTCATCTCCAAACCCTAGTTCATCTCTTGTATCCAATTCTTGTCTCCAAGTCCGGGATTGGTGCTAGTAGGTTGCTAGTAGTGTTGATTACTCCTTGTAGTTGATGCTAGTTGGTTTATTTGGTGGAAGACCATATGTTCAGATCCTTTATGCATAATATTACCCCTCTGATTATGAACATGAATATGCTTTGTGAGTAGTTACGTTTGTTCCTGAGGACAAGGGAGAAGTCTTGCTATTAGTAGTCATGTCAATTTGGTATTCATTCGATATTTTGATAAGATGTATGTTGTCTAACCTCTAGTGGTGTTATGTGAACGTCGACTACATAACACTTCACCATTCTTTGGCCCTAGAGGAAGGCATTGGGAAGTAATAAGTAGATGATGGGTTGCTAGAGTGACAGAAGCTAAAACCCTAGTTTATGTGTTGCTTCGTAAGGGGCTGATTTGGATCCATATGTTTCATGCTATGGTTAGGTTTACCTTAATACTTTTGTTGTAGTTGCGGATGCTTGCAATAGAGGTTAATCATAAGTGGGATGCTTGTCCAAGTAAGGGAAGTACCCAAGCACCGGTCCACCCACATATCAAATTATCAAAGTACCGAACGCGAATCATATGAGCGTGATGAAAACTAGCTTGACGATATTCCCATGTGCCCTTGAGAGCGCTTTTCCTATTATAAGAGTTTGTCCAGGCTTGTCTTTTGCTACAAAAAGGATTGGGCCACCTTGCTGCACTTTATTTACTTTTTTTACTTGTTGCTCGTTACCATTTATCTTTTCACAAAACTATCTGTTACCACTTATTTCAGTACTTGCAGAGAATACCTTGCTGAAAATTGCTTATCATTTCCTTCTGCTCCTTGTTGGGTTCGACACTCTTACTTATTGAAAGGACTACGATAGATCCCCTATACTTGTGGGTCATCAAGACTCTTTTCTGGCGCCGTTGCCGGGGAGTGAAGCGCCTTTGGTAGGTGGAATTTGGTAAGGAAAATTTTATTTAGCATGCTGAAATTTTCTGTCACTTGTTACCATGGAAAGTAATTGCTTGAGGGGCTTGTTTGGGGTATCTTCACCCCGTCCAGTTGAGCCGAGACTTGCTCCTCAACCTACTGAACCAAATGAACCTATTGAAAATGAAACTGCTTTTCAGATTCCTTCGGGTATGATGGAAAAACTGCTAGCTAACACTTTCGCAGGAGATGGAACAAAGCATCCTGACGAACATCTACGCTTTGTGGATGATATTTGTGGACTATTTAAGCTTGCAGGTGTACCCGATGATGCCGTTAAGAGGAAGGCTTTCCCTTTATCTTTGTAGGGAGACACATTGACATGGTATAGGCTATGTGATGATACGAGATCGTGGAACTATAAAATATTGAAATTGGAATTTCATCAAAAGTATTACCCTATGCATCTTGTTCATCGTGATCGCAATTATATATATAATTTTTGGCCTCGCGAAGGAGAAAACATCTCTCAAGCTTGTGGGAGGCTTAAATCAATGTTATATTCATGCCCAATCATGAGCTCCCAAGAGAAGTAATTATTCAAAGTTTTTATGCTCGGCTTTCTGATAACAATCGCACGATGCTCGATACTTCTTGTGTTAGCTCTTCTATGATGAAGACTATTGCATTTAAATGGAATTTATTGGATAGAATTAAACGCAACTCTGAAGATTGGGACCTCGATGAAGGTAAGGAGTCAGGTATGACACCTAAGTTTGATTGTGTTAAATCTTTTATGGATACCGATATTTTCCGTAAGTTTAGCACTAAATATGGACTTGACTCTGAGATTGTAGCTTCCTTTTGTGAATCTTTTGCTACTTATGTTGATCTCCCGAAGGAGAAGTGGTTTAAATATCATCCTCCCATAGAAGTAAAAGTAGCTGCACCTATTAAAGTTGAAGAAAAGACTGTCACTTATAATGATCCTATTGTTCCCACTTCTTATGTTGAGAAACCACCCTTCCCTGTTAGAATGAAGGATCATGCTAAAGCTTCAACTGTTGCTCGTAAAAGCAATATTAGAACTTATACACCTCCTGAGCAAGTCAAAGTAGAACCCAATGTTGCTATTGTTAAAGATCTCTTGTCTGATAATATTGATGGGCATGTTATTCAATTCATTGGTGAAACTGCTAGAATTGCTAAACCCTGTGATAGAGATAAACATAGACCTGTGGTAGGCGTGCCTGTTATTTCTGTTAAAATAGGAGATCATTGTTATCATGGCTTATGTGATATGGGTGCTAGTGCTAGTGTTATACCCATTGACTTATACAAAAAAATTATGCATGATATTGCACCTGCTGAGTTAGAAGATATTGATGTTACAATTGAACTTGCCAATAGAGATACTATATCTCCAATGGGAATTGTTAGAGATGTTGAAGTCTTGTGTGGGAAAACCAAATATCCCACTGATTTTCTTGTTCTTGGTTCTCCACAAGATAACTTTTGTCCCATTATATTTGGTAGACCCTTCTTGCGTATCGTTAATGCTACGATAGATTGCAAAAAGAATGTTGTTACTATTGGCTTGGATGATATGGTTCATGAGTTTAATTTTTCTAAATTTAGTAAACAACATCGTGAGGAAGAATTGCCTAGTAAGGATGAAATTATTGGTCTTGCTTCTATAGCTGTACCCCCTAGTGATCCTTTAGAACACAATTTGCTAGACCACGAAAATGATATGTTCATGAATGAAAGAAGGGAAATAGATGAAGTATTCTTTAAACAGGAACCTATTCTGCAACACAATTTGCCTGTTGAAATCCTAGGGGATCCTCCTCCACCCAAGGGTGATCCTGTGTTCGAGCTTAAACCGTTGCTTGATAATCTTAAATATGCTTATCTTGATGAAAAGAAAATATATCCTGTTATTATTAGTGCTAACCTTTCAGAGCATGAAGAAGAAAGATTATTGAAAACTCTGAAGAAGCATCGTGCCGTTATTGGATATACTCTGGATGATCTTAAGGGCATCAGTCCCACTCTATGTCAACATAAAATAAATTTGGAAGCTGATGCCAAACCAGTTTGTGATCCTCAACGACGCTTGAATCCTAAAATGAAAGAAGTGGTAAAAAAAGAAATACTCAAGCTTTTGGAGGAAGTTATAATTTTTCCTGTTGCTGATAGTTAGTGGGTAAGTCCTATCCATTGTGTCCCTAAGAAGGGAGGTATTACTGTTGTCCCTAATGATAAATATGAATTGATTCCGCAAAGAATTATCACAGGTTATAGGATGGTAATTAATTTCCACAAGTTAAATAAGGCTACTATGAAAGATCATTACCCCTTACCTTTTATTGATCAAATGCTAGAAAGATTATGCAAACATACACATTATTGCTTTCTAGATGGTTATTCTGGTTTTTCTCAAATACCTGTGTTGGCTAAAGATCAATCAAAGACTACTTTTACATGCCCTTTTGGTACTTTTGCTTATAGACGTATGCCTTTTTGTTTATGTAATGCACCTGCTACCTTTCAAAGATGCATGATGGCCATATTCTCTGACTTTTGCGAGAAAATTTGTGAAGTTTTCATGGACGACTTTTCTGTCTATGGTTCCTCTTTTGATGATTGCTCGAGCAATCTTGCTCGAGTTTTGCAGAGATGTGAAGAAACTAATCTTGTCTTGAATTGGGAGAAGTGCCACTTTATGGTTAATGAAGGTATTGTCTTGGGGCACAAAGTTTCTGAAAGAGGTATTGAAGTTGATAAAGCCAAGGTTGATGCTATTGAAAAGATGCCATGTCCCAAGGACATCAAAGGTATAAGAAGTTTCCTTGGTCACGCTGGATTTTATAGGAGGTTCATCAAGGACTTCTCAAAAATCTCTCGGCCTCTGACTAATTTATTACAAAAAGATGTACCATTTCTCTTCGATGATGATTGTGTAGAAGCATTTGAAATACTTAAGAAAGCATTAGTCTCTGCACCTATTGTTTAGCCACCTGATTGGAATTTACCCTTTGAAATTATGTGTGATGCTAGTGATTATGCTGTAGGTGCTGTTCTAGGGAAAAGAGTTGATAAGAAATTGAATGTTATCCATTATGCTAGTAAGACTCTAGACAATGCTCAAACAAATTATGCTACTACCGAAAAGGAACTTTTAGCGGTTGTATTTGCTTGTGATAAATTTAGACCCTATATTGTTGATTCTAGAGTAACTATTCATACAGATCATGATGCTATTAAATATCTTATGGAAAAGAAAGATGCAAAACCTAGACTCATTAGATGGGTTCTCTTGCTTCAAGAATTTGATTTACATATTGTTGATAGAAAAGGAGCTGAGAACCCCGTTGCATACAACTTGTCTAGGCTAGAGAATGTTCTTGATGACCCACTACCTATTGATGATAGCTTTCCTAATGAGCAATTAAATGTCCTAAGTACTTCTCGTTGCACTCCTTGGTATGCTGATTATGCTAATTATATTGTTGCTAAATTCATATCGCCTAGCTTCACATACCAACAAAAGAAAAAGTTTTTCTATGACTTGCGACATTACTTTTGGGATGACCCACATCTTTATAAAGAAGGAGTAGATGGTGTTATTAGACGTTGTGTACCTGAGTATGAACAGGAACATATCCTACGCAAGTGTCACTCCGAAGCTTATGGAGGACATCATGCTGGAGATAGAACTGCACATAAGGTATTGCAATCCGGGTTTTATTGGCCTACTCTCTTCAAGGATGCCCGTAAGTTTGTTATGTCTTGTGATGAATGTCAAAGAATTGGCAATATAAGTAGACTTCAAGAAATGCCTATGAATTATTCACTTGTTATTGAGCCATTTGATGTTTGGGGCTTTGATTATATGGGACCTTTTCCTGCCTCTAATGGTTACACTCATATTCTAGTTGCTTTTGATTACGTTACTAAGTGGGTATAAGCTATTCCAACTAGTAGTGCTGATCATAACACTTCTATTAAAATGCTTAAGGAAGTTATTTTTCCGAGGTTTGGAGTCCCTAGATACTTAATGACTGATGGTGGTTCACACTTTATTCATGGTGCTTTTTGTAAGATGCTTGCTAAATACGACGTTAATCATAGAATTGCATCTCCATATCACCCGCTGTCTAGTGGTCAGGTAGAATTGAGCAATAGAGAGCTCAAATTAATTTTGCAAAAGACTGTCAATAGGTCTAGAAAGAATTGGTCCAAAAAACTTGATGATGCATTATGCGCCTATAGAACTTCATATAAGAATCCTATGGGTGTGTCTCTGTATAAAATGGTTTATGGAAAAGCATGTCATTACCTCTCGAACTAGAACATAAGGCATATTGGGCTATTAAGGAGCTCAACTATGATTTCAAACTTGGCGGTGAGAAGAGGTTGTTTGATATTAGCTCACTCAATGAATGGAGAACCCAAGTTTATGAAAATGCCAAGTTGTTTAAAGAAAAAGTTAAAAGATGGCATGACAAAAGTTTACAAAAGCGTGAGTTTAATGTAGGTGATTATGTATTACTATACAACTCTCGTTTAAGATGTTTTGCAGGAAAACTTCTCTCCAAATGGGAAGGTCCCTACGTTATCGAGGAGGTCTATCGTTCCGGTGCCATAAAAATCAACAACTTCGCAGGCACAAATCCGAAGGTGGTAAACGGTCAAAGAATCAAACACTATATCTAACGTAATCCTATAAATGTTGAAACTAATGTTATTGAAACCGTAACCCTGGAGGAATACATAAGAGACACTTCCCAGAACGTACCAGACTCCGAAAAGGAATAGGTATGTGGTACGGTAAGTAAACCGACCCCAAAACAATTTTTAAGGCAATATTTCTCCATTTTGGAATATTTAGAAAAATAGAAAAATAAGTAGAAGTCCTGGGA
>NC_041385.1:369130517-369180124 GCF_002162155.2 Triticum dicoccoides
GAGCACCTCATGTGCCCTACAGACTCTGTTTCCTTGCACGATACGTATTTTGGTCGGTAAAAATTCATCATATATACTCCCGAAGGTTTTGACTCCTATATCACGCAAATATCCTCTGTTTTCGTTTCGAGCTGTTGCTGCTGCAGATTAGAGCAAGATGTCTTCCCAAGATTATGAGGGAGAGAGCTACATGGCTGATTATATTGCAAATCCCAAGACATATGGGGATGTGGAGCATTATGGCTGGACCATGGAGGAAGAAGAAGACTATGATCCAAAGAGGAAGGAGGAAACGAGTTCCGACGAAGAGGACTACCCCCTACCTCAACCTGGTGATATGCATGTGGAGTTCAAGAAGTCAAGCCTCCATAAGGTCCAATCTATCCCACCTCATTTTCTGCAGGACAGCAAGGCAGCACTATGCAAAAATATAATGAAACTTGAGCTCGAGAATGAAGATCTGAGGGATGAGAATTTTAGCCTCAGACACAAGCTAGAGAAGAAAAACGCAACAACTCCATCATCATCAACACCTCCACCGCCAACAACAAAGAAGGAGACATAATCACATGTGTATGGGTACTCCCCTTGGCAACTGCCAAGCTTGGGGGAGGTGCCCTGGTATCGTATCACCATCACAACTCCTATCTTTACCGTTTATTTTTTAGTTCGATCCTATTAGTAGTATCTTGATTTAGTAGAATAAAGTCAGGGCATGATCTAGTTTTGAGTTTTGCTTTATGATCCTTCTTTGTAATCGAGTCCGTGAGCTATATAATAAAGATTAGTGTTGAGTCAAGGGCTTGAGTATTTTGCCATGATCTTGGGTGATTAGAAGAAAAAGAATAAAAAGAATCAAAGAGTTCATATTGATCTTATTGAAAGTAATGACTTCACATAGAAAGAGTATGATGATTTAAAGTTGTTGGGAGTTGGCAAATATAGCTTTGGTCACCGTTGCAATTAATAGGAAGTAATAAGGAAAGAGGAGTTTCACATATAGATATATTATCATTGACATCTTTTATGATTGGGAGCACTCATTAAAATATGACATGATAAAGAGTTGAGGTTGGACAAGGAAGACAACATAATGAGTTATGTTTTCCTACATCTGAGATAAAGTATGTTGTCATGGTTCCTCTACCGTCTTGAGTTTGCCTTCCCCCCTCATGCTAGCCAATTCTCAGCACTAAGTAGAAATACTACTTGTGCTTCCAAATACCCTTAAACCAGTTTTGCCATGAGAGTCCACCATATCTACCTATGGATTGAGTAAGATCCTTCAAGTAAGTTGTCATTGGTGCAAGCAATAAAAATTGCTCTCTAAATATGCATGATTTATTAGTGCGGAGAAAATAAACTTTGCACGAACTTGTTGTGGACGCAATAAAAGCGACGAACTGCATAATAAAGGTTCACATACAAGGGGCAATGTAAAGTGACGTTCTTTTGCATTAAGATTTTGTGCATCAACCCTAAACGCGCATGACAACCTCTGCTTCCCTCTGCGAAGGGCCTATCCTTTATTATTATCCTTTACCCTATGCAAGAGTCACGGTGATCTTCACCCTTCCTTTTACATTTTATCCTTTGGCAAGCTCAGCATGTTGGAAAGAACATGATATATATATCTAATTGGATGTGGGGGAGCGTGAATTATTATTTTTGACATTACCCTTGAGGTAAAAGGTTGTGGGGCAAAAACTATAAGCCCCTATCTTTCTCTGTGTCCGATTAAAACTCTGTAACCACAAGTATCGCGTGAGTGTTAGCAATTATGAAGGACTAAGTGATAGTTGAGTATCTGGACTTGCTTTTAAGCTCCGACATATACTCTTTCCGATGTTATGATAAATTGCAATTGCTTCAATGACTGAGATTGTAACTGTTGGTGCCCAATAAGGTTTCTGATTCATATTTTGGCTTTGTGAAAAGATCATCACTTAAACATGAGTAAACATATGACAAAATTTATATATGTTGTTGTTATGAAACAATCATGATGCCTTCATGCCCGTATTTTATTTTTATCGACGCCTCTACCTCTAAACATGAGGACATATTTATTGTTATCGGCTTTTCGCTTGAGGACAAGCGAGGTCTAAGCTTGGGGGAGTTGATACGTCCATTTTGCATCATGCTTTTATATCGATATTTATTGTATTATGGGATGTTATTTCACGTTATGTCAGAATACTTATGGCTATTCTCTCTTATTTTACAAGGTTTACATGAAGAGGGAGAATGCCGGCAGCTGGAATTCTGGGCTGGAAAAGGAGCAAATATTGAGGACTATTCTGCGCAACGCCAAAAGTCCTGAAACTCCACGGAATACCTTATAATAAATAAAGAAAAATCGTCGCCAAAGATGAAGGCCAGGGGGCCCACACCCTGCTCACCAGGGTGGGGGCGCGCCCCCCTACCTCGTGGGCCCCCTGGTGGCTCTCTGACGACCATCTTCTCCCATATGAAGTCTTTCGATGAGAAAAAAATAGAAGAGAACCTTTCGGGACGAGACTCCGCCGCCACGAGGCGGAACCTTGGCAGAACCAATCTAGGGCTCCGGCAGAGCTGTTCTGCCGGGGACACTTCCCTCCGGGAGGGGGAAATCATCACCATCGTCATCACCAACGCTCCTCCCATCCGGAGAGGGAAATCTCCATCAACATCTTCACCAGCACCATCTCATCTCCAAACCCTAGTTCATCTCTTGTATCCAATTCTTGTCTCCAAGTTCGGGATTGGTGCTAGTAGGTTGCTAGTAGTGTTGAATACTCCTTGTAGTTGATGCTAGTTGGTTTATTTGGTGGAAGATCATATGTTCAGATCCTTTATGCACCATATTACCCCTCTGATTATGAACATGAATATGCTTTGTGAGTAGTTGCGTTTGTTCCTGAGGACAGGGGAGAAGTCCTGCTATTAGTAGTCATGTGAATTTGGTATTCGTTCGATATTTTGATAAGATGTATGTTGTCTAACCTCTAGTGGTGTTATGTGAACGTCGACTACATAACACTTCACCATTCTTTGGGCCTAGAGGAAGGCATTGGGAAGTAATAAGTAGATGATGGGTTGCTAGAGTGACAAAAGCTTAAACCATAGTTTATGCGTTGCTTCATAAGGGGCTGATTTGGATCCAGATGTTTCATGCTATGGTTAGGTTTACCTTAATACTTTTGTTGTAGTTGCGGATGCTTGCAATAGAGGTTAATCATAAGTGGGATGCTTGTCCAAGTAAGGGCAGTACCCAAGCACCGGTCCGCCCACATATCAAATTATCAAAGTACCGAACGCGAATCATATAAGCGTGATGAAAACTAGCTTGACGATATTCCCATGTGTCCTCAGGAGCGCTTTTCCTATTATAAGAGTTTGTCCAGGCTTCTCCTTTGCTACAAAAAGGATTGGGCCACCTTGCTGCACTTTATTTACTTTTGTTACTTGTTGCTTGTTACCATTTATCTTATCACAAAACTATCTGTTACCACTTATTTCAATACTTGCAGAGAATACCTTGTTGAAAACTACTTATCATTTCCTTCTTATCCTCGTTGGGTTCGACACTCTTACTTATAGAAAGGACTAGATAGATCCCTTATACTTGTGGGTCATCACCGACGCGCACGAGCATGCGCCCGGCCACCTCTTGACTGCTTGCCGCTGCTGGAGTCGGCCCCGAGCGCCATATACATCGCCCCGACCTACCTCGGCCTCCTCCCTCTCCTCTGCACCCGAGCGCGCCCGTCGCCGCTGCTCGCTGCCGCAACAGCCACCACCTCCCCCTCGACCTCCCTCTGTGCCCTAGAGCTCTGCTACGACATCCTCTTCGTCCTTGATGAGCCACGCATCGCCGGACACCCTGTAGCGTCATCATGTTCAACGCCTTTGTCACCGGCCGCCGGAGATCTCCCTCGCCGCTCCGCTCACTCCAGTGCCTCCCCAAGCTCGTCGACCCGCAAAGTGTGTTCACCATGAGCCCCTAGCCCCAACACCCCTCTCCTTCGCCTCGCTTGCACGCCGTAGCCACCGCGTCACCTGCGCCTGAACGCGCTGCCGCCCAAGCTCGTCGCCGACGAGGCTACGGTGACCAAATGGTCCCGTGCCTATGCCTGCTGGCCTCGTGGGCACGCATAGAACCCGTAGGTGCTAGCTACTCTTCCTCCCACGCGCTGCATCGTTGGTTTCGTCACCGCCCGAGCTACGGTCGCCGTAGTCGAGCTCGCCGTCGTCGCTACCGTCCACCTCCAAACTCCCCGAGACCATGTTCGCTGCGTCTTTGCACTAGCTCCCCAGAGAGCCCTGAGTCATGGCGAACGGTGCCCTGTGGTGGATTTCCGACGCGATCCGTCATCTCAGACCTCGCCAACGGCTTATCGCTGGTGGGTTTGACCCACTTTGACCCCGGCTGGACCCCACCTGAGTCCATGACATGTGGGGCCGGCCCCTAACTAGATTAGTTAGGTGTTAATTAGTGCTAATCACCACTGTTAGGGGTTAATCACCTCACTAACCTTGAGACACTGACAGTGGGCCCTAGTGCGTGTTAAATAGCCTAGTTAGGTTAAGTTAAACCATGTTAGCCACTGGGTCACTATCCAGTGGACCCCACTAGTCAGGTTTGACCCGTACCGGTCTGTTGACCTGCTAAGGTCGGCATGACGTAATTCTGACGCAGTAAACATTTTCTTGGATTTTAAAATAAATCAGAAATGAGTTATAAATTTCAGAAAATGCTATAAACTTCTAAAATCATATAAATTCAACCATAACTCAGAATGAAAAGTTTTATATATGAAAAATGATCAGAAAAATCCAATCTATCCATCTGTACAGGTTTCAAGCATGTTTAAACAACCTAACCTTGTTGTTAGATCAAAACATGATAATGCACTTTATAAATTCATAGTTTGACTCTAAAGTTGAACCTTGGGTTCAAAATAGCTCAAACCCTTCTGGTTTTAGCGGCATTAGCTCAATCACAACATATTTCCATGTCATGATCATGCATCATATTGTGCATTGCATTTATTGTGTTCTTCCTTGGTTGCCGGTATTTGTCCCCTCTCAGTAGATGACGTTCCGACGATGAGTTCGATGACACCGATGAAGAACTATACTATCTTCAGAAGTGCCGAGCAAGAAAAAACCCTGTGTTCATTCCAGTACAATCCCACTCTCTCGCTCATGCTCCCTTTTACTGTATTAGGACAACAACGAATCAACTGTTACATGCTGCGGTAGTTGAACCCCTTTCCTCCGCATGACCTCTCATTGCCACAGTAAATAGATGAAACCCACTAGCATGAGTAGGAGTTGTTTGAGCCTTGGTGTGCCTACTCATTCATGCTTGTTTTTCATTTGTAGTTGTCTGTACTCATACAAGTTAACCTTCCGCATGTGCTTATTGTTTGTATGTTCTAAATGTTGGGTCATGAGACCTCTGTTTGTAATACTTGGCTCCTTAGAGCCTATTGAATAAATACTTTGAGTTGTAGAGTCATGTTGTGATGCCATGTTGTATTTGCACATATCGAGCATATTATGTGTTTGATTATTGTGATGTTTGGTATGTGTGGGATCCGACAACCTAGTTGTTTATTCTGGGTAGCCTCTCTTACCGGGAAATGTCTCCTAGTGCTTCCACCGAGCCATGGTAGCTTGCTACTGCTTCGGAACACTTAGGCTAGCCAGCATATGTCCTTCTTCGTTCTTGTGTCTATCCCTTTTAGGAAACGTCACATGTTGTTCCTTTAGGTCCCTGTAGCTTGCTACGACTTGTGTTCATACGTTGTTGATCGACACGTTCATGGCTGGGTCATGTGTGCCTATCCCTGTAAGTTAGCGCCACCTTGGGTTTTCGACTAGTCATGTCGACCCGGGTTCTTTGTCATATGGATGCTAGCGGCACTACCATATACGTGAGCCAAAAGGCGCAAATGGTCCCAGGCCAGGTAAGGTGGCACCCGTGGGAATATCGTGCGTGAGGCCGCAAAGTGATATGATGTGTTACATGCTAGATCGGCGTGACTTAGGATCGGGGTCCTGACAGGATTCAACTCGAAGAGTGTCTCCCTATAAACCCCTGCATATGCAAAGTTCACCCCCCCCAACCGTGCTGGCCAGACCACACACAGAAATACAAACCCCTTATGTCTCTATAACAGGCAGACACACATTTCAAAACTGAAGTAGGAACATTAGAATCATATCAAATTCGTATTTGAACAAACAAACTAAGAAATTCTGAGTCGCATAATGTTTAGCTTCAAGGGTGGAATGTTGGTAGTGCGACACAAAGCAAGTAGGCAGATTGTGTTCCATGTAAAAGATCGAAGCCTATGTAAAAGCTGGAAATGACACTTTCTTTCTATACAATGCAGTGTTCGTTGCCCACACATGATGGAAGAGATCACACAGAGAAATACAATTGACTCATGTCTACAGTTCCAGTATTTTGAAACAGGGTGATCCACCCTAAAAGAATATTGATAACAAATATGACAAGGCAAGCATAGATGTAGTGAATCAATCATTTACTTGTGAGCTTACTAAGACAAGTATGCAGAATTGTAACTGTAGTAAGAGACCGTCCAAAATCTAAATCAAGAATTTTGTCTAGCACTTATTGTTTGCAACTAATCGACGTGAATAATTGGATATTATATCGAATGAGCAAGAAACACAAGTAAAATTGTCAACAAACCTGGCTTGCAGTAGTAATCTGGGTTAATGTCACTATGACCAACAATCCAAAATGACTAGTGTCTGTTCCTAGGGCTGGAATTTTGAAACCCTATGAACTTAACAAGTACTAAAGATTACTGAAATACATCTGAACCATTAAGTATAGGTAGCACTCAGCACACAACAAACCCTAATGACAGTCCTACCTAATGAGTAATGAATCAATTAGAAAATGGGTAATGAGGAGTGGCTGCTGAGTATTGAGGACGTATCTCAAGATAAATCAGGTTAGGTTAGTGGGTGCTGCACGCCTAAGCCCTAAATAGACTGGGAAGGTAGGCACGGCGGCACGCCCGGGCAATGGTGACGCTGTTGGGCAAGTGGCTCCTGACCTCCTGTTAGTCCGTCGTCTCCTCCTAGAGTCATGCCAACAGCAGTATTATTTATCACATGGTGAAACGGTGTCCTTTGTGTATAAGTAGTATGGCAGTATTATTTATCACATGGTATATTGTTGATAGAATTGCAACTCTGATTGCTTGTTAGGAACTGTCGTTAAATTTCATTCCAACAGCTGTCGTGCTTTATTCAATTATGTGTATTCGCCTTGCGACAACATTTAAAACCAGCGCCGTACCGATCGCTTGCAATATGAAAAGCGCTGAGGTAGAACACATGGCCCAAACATGTCGGCCCACTGGACTCTGGCCCAAAGTCCAGAACCGTGAGCTTGTCTGAGTATTATATTCTCAGCTGAACCCCCATAATGCCCGTGCGTTGCACGTAACATCAAGATGCATTTGTATGAGTATTTTATCTTGTGAGAGAAAAGGATGAATGAGGGAAGGCCTTATTTGCAAATGTGGAGAGGTTTGTGGGTACCTTTTTGCAAAATTTCCATAGTTTCCTTCCTATCCGTCAGGTATAAATCGGACGACCTATATTGCAGGATGCCAGGCACACCATCATCACCAACTCGTCTATACTGTGTTAAAAAAACCTCTGTTTTTTATAATTATATATGTTATATATATTCCCCTTGATTTTTCTTATGTATAAAGTTGTGATATAAAAGATTTTTATATTTCTTTACGGAGGGAGTATCTCTCTGTCAAAAATATATTTATGTGTAACTAGTTACTCCTGTCTTTCTACTTCCTTTCACTGATATGTGGGGCATCCAGCAATGGGGTCCACATGCCATATGCACCAAATTAGAGTGCACAACTACACGGTAGACACACCCTGGTCGTAGCGCCGCAGTAATGCCCAATGAGCCATCAAATCACAAAACCCCCCACCTTTCCAGCTTTAGCAGTAAGCTGGACGGATGAAGCCGCAATAATTCACTGGGCCTGAATCCCATTCTACCTCGTCTGCTTGTTCAGAGAAAACCCCCTCTCAGCGATTGCATAGGGTTTTCTCATGGAGAACCAGGTACGTATTCTTCATCCATCCCTGAGAAATCCAAGTCCCTTGGTCAGGGGTAATCCTAGGATGGCAGCCGTCGGCGTTGATGCATTTTTCTTCCTACTGACTCTAGTGTGTTTCATTCGCAGTGCCCAAAGTGCGAGGACCCTATAGGTTTCTGCGCCCTCGGCGTGACGCTACACTTGTTCCTTCTCATCCTAACACGGGAATTTAAAACAGGCATAGTATGTTCCTAGAATCGTTTTTTCTATCCGAGAGGGTGGGTTGTTCTGAACATGCTGTGGACTAATTTGGAAATTTGGATTTCTATATTTGATAAAAGGTACTAGTACAATGGTCAACACTGACATGAAGGAGGAAATTATTTCTAGATTTGGATAGGGAATACATTGTGTTCCCACATTATTTTTCCTGCAATGCATTACTTGTTCCGCCAGAACACATGTACTCAAGATGCTCAGCCTTGCCATAACTGAATACACCAGTTTAATGGTCACAGTGAAGACAAGCCCATGGATATAAATTCCGGGTTGGGTTCATGAACTAAGAAGATCGCTGCTTTTTTTATGGCCAAACTTGGATAAACTTTCTCAAGTGTTACAGACTGAAAGTTGGCGCACGAATGTTGATGGAAATAGCAGAACCTGGTGTCATCTTCACTGCGATCTTCCACCCCGACGTCGATCCAGTTGTTCATCCATGTTAGTTTTGTATCTGGCTCTTGCTTGTTGCCTCGATTACTTCTTAATCCACCTTTCTGTCTAACTAATCACAATTTAACTTTAGAATTAGCAACGAATCTCTCACGAAGATGCTACTTCTAACTAATATTTTCTTATAGTTGGTGGCACATGTAGGTTGTTTCAGAGTTAAGCAAGCTGCTCGTTTGTTATTCTATAAGAACTTGGCTGTTACTGATGGCACTGAAGTTGACTTGGACGACATCCACAAGTTCCTACACTTTATTGATCGTCTTGAAGTCCTTGTGGGGCGTCTCAACGATGGAAGGCCATGTGGGATATGTGTGCCACTGCTGCACTCGTTGAACATGCCCCACTGTGTCGAGAAACTTATGGTATGAGTTGTTTTCTGTTATATAGGTTGTTCATAAACTATTGCTTATACACAGTTTTACAGTTGTGATCTTCTTGAAACAGAAACTGCCCAGTTCTATTGTTCCTATACAGATGCCTGACCATGGTCGGGTCAGACTTGCGCTTGGTCACAACATGATGTTTGCGTCGACCTACTCCATTCCCCTTAGAGGTGAAAAGATACTTATTCATGGGTGGTCTCAAATAATGAAGGCTCGTCCATCTTCGAGAATACGACAGAAGATTATGTTCCTGCTTTTCCATGGCTCTAAAGAGAATATCCTGTTTATTGACCACACTGTGAGATGAAGCCGCTTTCAGAAGGTTGTGGATGCGCGTGGTGGCGCCTGGGCCTTGTCCTGGGGCTTGGCGGCCTCACCCTTGGATAAATGTAGGCAAAGTAGCACTGTTCGAGGCGTGCTTTGTACGGTTGAACCTTTATAAGTACTCATAGTGCTTTCAGCTATGGTTGCTAAGTGCCCCTACTGGTTTTATTAAGGTTGTTAAGTACTCCTGCTACTTTTACAGCATGTCGTGTTTCTTCAGTCATGTCTTCCTCCAGCCGCCAAAACCAAACCAGCACCAGCGGGGCCGCCTGCTTCCGCCTCCCACGGCTGGCTGCGCCTCAGCGCATGCATTGCCGCCCCACCTCTCCTAAATCGTTAACACCGACGTCCGAGGCCTCGTCGTCGTCCTCTGCATGCTTTGGTGCACTCGCCGCGGCGCCGCCGTCTCGCGTTGTCAACATGGTCAACAAACAACAGGAATCGGCAGAAGTACGTGGAGAGGATGATAGTAGGGGCCCACCATGTCAGCGTATGGAAAAAGAAAATGCTTCCTCCTAGTGGTTTCCTGACATCTGGGACCCACGACATTGTGAGCATATATAGTCAATAGACAAGAGAACATCATAAGATCGGCTAACACCTGGGACGTAGCTGCTCGAGCAGTATTTTTTTGTTATTGTTGAGATGGAGCAGAGTTTCAACTGGGTTGTGGCCCACCTAGCCCAGGCTTATATTTTATGTTCACCATATGACCAGCCCAGCTACTTTTTCTTTGTGAAAATGAGCCCAGTTTATTTTTTTTGATTAATACCCAATCCAGGCCTACTTATTTTTGTACGCCCTGATATGCTGCAACTCTTTCAAGACGCCTGCAAATCTTGAAACTAATATGAAATTGGTTGTAAATATAAAAACAGATGACAAATTGGCAATTACTTTATAATTTCTGAATTTTTTTCACATTTTCAGATTCCTATTTCACTGGGCTTTAACCTAATTTAAATGTATCTTCAAAGTACTTTAAATGTGGCTCGACATTTCGGTATTAAAAATAGTTTGGAACCCACAGAAATATGCAAAATTTCGTTTAAATTTTTAACCCTGCCCCCGACCATCAAAAAAAACAGACTGCAATAAATTGCATAAGAAGTTGTAATGGGCTATATATAAATTATTAAAAAAATAGGGAATAGTCTGACTTGTGGGCCAAATAAGTTGCCGCATATGCAAGATTTTTTTAGTTATTATATACGTCAACAAACGATTCTAGCAGACGTACCGTCATGTTTCTTCAATCTCTGAACTTCTTGCTCGAGCCGCCAAATCCAGCGCCGGCGGGACCGCCTGCTCTCACCTCCCGTGGCCGGCTGTGCTTCCGCATAGGCCTCACTGCCCCCTACTACTCCCACCGCTGGCCAGGGCATCCCTCTACTCACCCACACCCCCTGTTATTCTGCGGCGATGGCAGCCTCACACTGCAGCCGAACCAGTGAACCCTCATACTCCTCTCCGTGCGGGCTTCGACTGCCGCATCTTCTCTGGCTCCGAGTCGTCCCCTTCCTAGGCCTCGCCGTCCTCCACCGCCCTGGTGCTCTCGGCGCGACGTGGTGAACATGGTCAAGGAACGACTTCCATCGGAAGAGTACTGTACGTGGAGAGGCTGACAGCTGGGTCCAAGGCCGCAGCAAGGAAGTGCCTCCTTATTACGCGCAAAATAATGATTCCTCCACCTGACAGCAGGGACCCATTAGATGGGCCATCGTATTTTGTGAAAAAAATGTTTCCCCCCTGACTGTTGGGACCGACCAGCTACATCTTCGCACGCAAGGAAGTGCGTCCATATTACGGGCAAAAAAATGATTCTACGCCTGACTGCTGGGACCCACCAACTTCATCTTAGCACGCAAGGAAGTGCCTGACAGTCGGGACCCACTTGGTCGAAGCATACGTGGTCGCGAACATCATCTTTGCGTTGTCATTCTGGTCACGAACGTGTACGTACATACTGGTCGATGTAGAGGTGCGAACGTGTCATAGTAGAGGCACATACAACGGCCAGGGTGCAAGAAAGTAAATACGACCACGTACGTACATACAGGCGGGGTCCCAAACGCCTACTCGCGCATACGTACGGCTAGGGCTCATGTACATGGCTTGGTCGAAACAGAGAAACTGCGTTGTCGTCGTGTTCATGGGGAGGCAATAGAAGCGTCGTGTTCATCGGGAGGCAACAGAACGCGTGCTGTTCATCATGAGCCAACTGGCTTGGACGGAATAGCCGAGGGAAACGAGGCCTAGCATACTGCAAAACGGAGGAAACGACCTTGTGTTTGACTGGCCACGGTCAAAATGGGATCCTGTTAATCCGGAGGGGTCTGGTGTACTGCAAAATGGAGGAAACGGACTTCTGTTGGACCTCCTACGGTTGAAACGGGGTCCTATTGATTGGGAGGGGTGTGGTGTACCGCAAAACAGAGGAAATGAACTTGTGTTGGAGCGCTACGGTCGAAATGGTGGTCCTATTCATCGGGATGGGTGTGGCGTACCGCAAAACGGGACTCCACGGGATACTGTTCATCTCCACCGTCGAACTCCTTCAGCCTCCATGGGCTACAGTTCATCCACCATCGACCTCCTCCAGCCTCCACCTGTGACTGTTCATCCATGGGCTCCTATCATCCAGCCTCCACCACACGCTCCTCCACTTGCTACTGTTCAACCAGCCCTCTCCACGGGGTACTGTTCAACCACCCCTCCATGGGCTACTGTTCATCCAGCCGTCCACCGTCTACTGTTCGACCAGCCCTGCACCGGCTATTGTTCAACCTTCCCTCCATGGGGTCCTGTTCATGCAGCCCTCCACGGGATCCTGTTCATCCACGCACAACCGGCTCGATCGATCGGGGTCATGTTCATCTAGCGGCAACACCACGGGGTCCTGTTCATCCAACCCCCATCGAGAACTGTTCATCCACCCCGCCCCCCGCAACAACGCTCACTGTTCATCTAGAGGCAGCATCGACCGGCTTCAGTTAGCAGTAGTAGCGAAGGAATCTCTCGATCGGGTTCTGTTAACAGCCATCGATCGATTACTCGGGTTCAGTAACGTGTAGCCTACAGTGCAATCGCTCGGTTCAGTTAGGCGACGCCTCGCTCGGGTTCAGTTAGGGCCCAACGCCTCCCACCGACGCGCATGCGTGTACGAGAGAAACGCGCAAACCTCCGTGCATCGCTCTGCCCCGACCACCCACTATAACCGGGAACACCCTGATATTTTCCTTGCCCTCGCTTCTACCATGGTTTTTTCCGTCATGGACGGCCCAAAGAATGTCATGCAGCTGCGTCTCCGGCCCGCCCAGGATGAAAAGCCCATTTTTTGTAATGATTTTTTGTCATAGAAGTAGGAGCCCACCACATCTATGATGATACCAGGTTTTGTCACAATTATCATCATAGAAGTGTCATAAGCATGACAGAAAAAATTCGTTCGGCCCAAAATGTCACGGATGTGTCTTTTCTTGTAGTGCCTTTATCGCGTTGGGTGCAAGTTTGTTTGATTGTTTGTGCAGGTATTTGGTGATTTTTTCCATTGTCTCCTACTGGATTGATACTTTGGTTCTCAAACTGAGGGAAATAGTTATCTCTACTTTGCTGCATCACCCTTTCCTCTTCAAGGAAAAAACCAACGCAAGCTCAAGAAGTAGCAGGAAGAATTTCTGGCGCCGTTTCCGGGGAGATCTACACCAAGTAAAGTCATACCAAGTACTTATATGTCTCCAACGTATCTGTATTTTTTGATTGTTCCATGCTATTATATTACCTGTTTTGGATGTTTAATGGGCTTTACTATATACTTTTATATTATTTTTAGGACTAACCTATTAACCGGAGTCCCGGCCCAAATTGTCGTTTTTTTGCCTATTTCAGTGTTTCGCAAAAAAGAATATCAAACGGAGTCCAAACGGAATGAAACCTTCGGGAGAGTTATTTTTGGAACAAACGCAATCCAGGAGACTTGGAGTGGATGTCAAGAAAGAAACGAGGTATAGAACACTTTCCTAGGAAGAAAATAAAATTACCTTATGAATCTATTATGAGAGCCACCTATGAATTGAATACCAAAGATGTCAATACTTATATCTATTCTCGCTTTTATGCCTAGCTAGGGGCGTTAAACGATAACGCTTGTTGGGAGGCAACCCAATTTTATTTTTGTTCTTTACTTTTTGTTCCTGTTATGTAATAAATAATTCATCTAGCCTCTGTTTAGATGTGTATTTATGTTTTAATTACTGTTTGTGCCAAGTAAAACCTATAGGATAAACTAGGGTGATAGTTAATTTGATCTTGCTGAAAAACAGAAACATTTGCACGCACAAGAAAATTTTTAATAAATCACAAGAACGTGAATTTCAGTTGATTCTTTTTGCATAAGATTAATAGACAAAGTGCCTAGGACTTCCTATTTTTATAGAATTTTTTGGGTTCCAGAAGTATTCGAAAGTTAAAGATTACTACAGACTATTATGTTTTTGACAGATTCTGTTTTTCGTGTGTTGTTTGCTTATTTTGATGAATCTATGGCAAGTATCGGGGGGTATGAACCATAGAGAAGTTGTAATACAGTAGGTTTAACACCAATATAAATAAATAATGAGTTCATTACAGTGCCTTAAAGTGGTGGTTTGTTTTATTTTGCTAACGGAGCTCATGAGATTTTCTGTTGAGTTTTGTGTTGTGAAGTTTTCAAGTTTTGGGTAAAGATTTGATGGATTATGGAATAAGGAGTGGCAAAAGCCTAAGATTGGGGATGCCCAGAAGGCATCCCCTCTTTCTTCTTCGTCTATCGGTAACTTTACTTGATGCTATATTTTTATTCACCACATGATATGTGTTTTGCTTGGAGCGTCTTGTATGATTTGAGTCTTTGCTTTTTAGTTTACCACAATCATCCTTGATGTACACACCTTTTGGGAGAGACGCACATGAATCAGAATTTATTAGAATACTCTACGTGCTTCACTTATATTTTTTGAGCTAGACAATTTTGCTCTAGGGCTTCACTTATATCTTTTTAGAGCACAGCGGTGGTTTTATTTTGTAGAAATTATTGATCTCTCATGCTTCACTTATATTATTTTGAGAGTCTTTTAGAACAACATGGTATTTGCTTTGGTTATAAAATTAGTCCTAATGTGATGGGCATCCAAGTTGGGTATAATAAAAACTTTCATATAGAGTGCATTAAATACTATGATAAATTTGATACTTGATAATTGTTTTGAGATATAAAGGTGCTAATGTTAGAGTCATGCTAGTTGGGTAGTTATGAAATTGAGAAAAACTTGTGTTAATGTTGGCAATTCCCGTAGCATGCATGTATGGTGAACGTTGTGTGACAAATTTGAAGCATGGGGTGTTCTTTGATTGCCTTCCTTATGAGTGGAGGTCGAGATCGCGTGATGGTTAACTCCTAAACACCCTTCCGCTATGAGCATGTGTAGTAGTACTTTGCTTCGAGGGCTAATAAACTTTTGCCATAAGTATATAAGTTCTTTATGACTAATGTGAGTCCATGGATTATACGCACTCTTACCCTTCCGCAATTTGCTAGCCTCCACGGTACCGTGCATTGCCCTTTCTCACCTTGAGAGTTGGTGCAAACTTCGCCGGTGCATCCAAACCCCGTGATACGATAAGCTCTATCACAAATAAACCTCCTTATATCTTCCTCAAAACAGACACCATACCTACCTATTATGGCATTTCCATAGCCATTCCGAGATATATTGCCATGCAACTTTCCACCGTTCCGTTTATTATGACACGCTCCATCATTCTCATATTGCTTTTGCATGATCATGTAGTTGACATCATATTTGTGGCAAAGCCACCTTTATAATTCTTTCATACATGTCGCTCTTGATTCATTGCATACCCCTGTACACCGCCGGAGGCACTCACATAGAGTCATATTTGGTCCTAAGTATTGAGTTGTAATTCTTGAGTTGTAAATAAATAGAAGTGTGATGATTTGAATTACTAGAGCATTGTCCCATGTGAGGAAAGGATGATGGAAGCTATGATTCCCCCACAAGTCGGGATGAGTCTCCGGACTTTATGAAAAATAAAAGAGGCCAAAGAAGCCCAAATAAAAAAATGAGAGAAAAAAGAGAAGGAACAATGTTACTATCCTTTTTCCACACGTGTGCTTCAAAGTAGCAACATGATCTTCATGATAGAGAGTCTCCTATGTTGTCACTTTCATATACTTGTGGGAATTTTTCATTATAGAACTTGGCTTGTATATTCCAATGATGGGCTTCCTCAAAAATCCCTAGGTCTTCGTGAGCAAGCAAGTTGGATGCACACCCACTTAGTTTCTTTTGATGAGCTTTCGTACATTTATAGCTCTATTGCATCCATTGCATGGCAATCCCTACTCCTCGTATTGACATCAATTGATGGGCATCTCAATAGCCCGTTGATTAGCCATGTCAATATGAGACTTTCTCCTTTTTATTTTCTCACATAATCCCTATCATCATACTCTACTCCACCCATAGTGCTATATACATGGCTTACGCTCATGTATTGCATGAGGGTTGAAAAGGCTGAAGTGCGTTAAAAAGTATGAACCAATTGCTTGGCTGAAAACGGGGTTGTGCATGATGGGAGCATTTTGTGTGACGAAAATGAAGCATGGCTTAACTATATAATTTTGTAGGGATAAGCTTTCTTTGGCTATATTATTTTGATAAGACATGATTACTTTGTTAGTATGCTTGAAGTATTACTATTTTTATGTCAATATTAAACTTTTATGTTGAATCTTTTGGATTTGAACATTCATGCCACAATAAAGAAAATTACATTGAGAATTATGCTAGGTAGCATTGCACATCAAAAATTCTGTTTTTATCATTTACCTACTCGAGGACGAGCAGGAATTAAGCTTGGGGATGTTTGATACGTCTGCAACGTATCTATAATTTTTTATTGTTCCATGCTATTATATTACCTGTTTCTGATGTTTAATGGGCTTTACTATACACTTTTATATTATTTTTGGGACTTACCAATTAACCGGAGGCCCAACCCAAATTGTTGTTTTTTGCCTATTTCAGTGTCTCCCAGAAAAGGAATATCAGACTGAGTCCAAACAGAATGAAACCTTTGGGAGAGTTATTTTTGGAACAAACGCAATCCAGGAGACTTGGAGTGGACGTCAAGAAAGAAACGAGGCGGCCACGAGGCACGGAGGCGCACCCCCACCCTTGTGTGTCCCTCGTGGCTCACCTGACCGACTTCCTTCGCCTATATATACTCATATACCCTGAAAACATCCGAGAGAACCACGAAACCCTATTTCCACCGCCACAACCTTCTGTACCCCAATGTGATCCCATGTTGGGGCCTTTTCCGCCGCTCCGCCAGAGGGGGAATCGATCATGGAGGGCTTCTACATCAACACCATAGCCTCTCCGATGAAGTGTGAGTAGTTTACCACAGACCTTCGGGTCCATAGTTATTAGATAGATGGCTTCTTTTCTCTCTTTGATTCTCAATACAAAGTTCTCCTCGATCTACTTGGAGATCTATTTGATGTAATACTTTTTGCGGTGTGTTTGTCGAGATCCGATGAATTGTGGGTTTATGATCAAGATTATCTATGAAAAACATTTGAATCTCCTCTGAATTCTTTTATGTATGATTTGTTATCTTTGCAAGTCTCTTCGAATTATCGGTTTGGTTTGGCCTACTAGATTGATCTTTCTTGCAATGGGATAAGTGCTTAGCTTTGGGTTCAATCTTGCGGTGTCCTTTCCCAGTGACAGTAGGGGCAGCAAGGCATGTATTGTATTGTTGCCATCGAGGATAAAAAGATGGGGTTTATATCATATTGCTTGAGTTTATCCCTCTACATCATGTCATCTTGCCTAATGTGTTACTCTATTCTTATGAACTTAATACTCTAGATGCATGCTGGATAGCGGTCGGTCTGTGGAGTAATAGTAGTAGGTGCGGAATCGTTTCGATCTACTTGTCGCGGACGTGATGCCTATGTTGGAAATATGCCCTAGAGGCAATAATAAAAGCATTATTATTATATTTCCTTGTTCATGATAATTGTCTTTATTCATGCTATAATTGTGTTATCCGGAAATCGTAATACATGTGTGAATAACAGACACCAACATGTCCCTAGTGAGCCTCTAGTTGACTAGCTCGTTGATCAACAGATAGTCATGGTTTCCTGACTATGGACACTGGATGTCATTGATAATGAGATCACATCATTGGGAGAATGATGTGATGGACAAGACCCAATCCTAAACATAGCACAAGATTGTATAAGTTCGTTTGCTAGAGTTTTCCAATGTCAAGTATCTTTTCCTTAGACCATGAGATCGTGTAACTCCCGGATACCTTAGGAGTGCTTTGGGTATGCCAAACGTCACAACGTAACTGGGTGACTATAAAGGTAGACTACGGGTATCTCCGAAAGTGTCTGTTGGGTGACATGGATCAAGACTGGGATTTGTCACTCCGTATGACGGAGAGGTATCACTGGGCCCACTCGGTAATGCATCATCATAATGAGCTCAGAGTGACCAAGTGTCTGGTCATGGGATCATGCATTACGGTATGAGTAAAGTGACTTGTCGGTAACGAGATTGAACGAGGTATTGGGATACCGACGATCGAATCTCGGGCAAGTAACATATCGATAGACAAAGGGAATAGCGTACGGGGTTGATAGAATCCTCGACATCGTGGTTCATCCGATGAGATCATCGTGGAGCATGTGGGATCCCACATGGGTATCCAGATCCTGCTGTTGGTTATTGACCGGAGAGTCGTCTCGGTCATGTCTGCTTGTCTCCCGAACCCGTAGGGTCTACACACTTAAGGTTCAGTTACGCTAGGGTTGTAGGGATATGTATATGCAGTAACCCGAATGTTGTTTGGAGTCCCAGATGAGATCCCGGACGTCACGAGGAGTTCCGGAATGGTCCGGAGGTAAAGATTTATATATGGGAAGTCCTGTTTCGGGCATCGGGACAAGTTTCGGGGTTATCGGTATTGTACCGGGACCACCGGAAGGGTCCCGGGGGTCCACCGGGTGGGTCCACCTGTCCCGGGGGGCCACATGGGCTGTAGGGGGTGCGCCTTGGCCTAATGGGCCAAGGGCACCAGCCCCACATAGGCCCATGCGCCTAGGGTTTAAGGGGGAAAGAGTCCTAGGAGGGGAAGGCACCTCCTAGGTGCCTTGGGGGGGAGGGAAACCCCCCTTGGCCGCCGCACCCCCTAGGAGATTGGATCTCCTAGGGCCGTCCACCCCCCCTTGGCCCTCCTATATATAGTGGGGGAGAGGAGGGACTTCATACCTGAACGTCTTGGCCTTTGGTTGCCTCCTTCTCCCTCCCCAACACCTCCTCCACCTCCATAGTGCTTAGCGAAGCTCTGCCGGAGTACTGCAGCTCCATCAACACCACGCCGTCGTGCTGCTGCTGGTGCCATCTCCCTCAACCTCTCCTCCCCCTTTGCTGGATCAAGAAGGAGGAGACGTGGCTGTTCCGTACGTGTGTTGAACGCGGAGGTGCCGTCCGTTCGGCGCTGGTCATCGGTGATTTGGATCACGTCGAGTACGACTACATCATCACCGTTCTTTTGAACGCTTCCGCTCGCGATCTACAAAGGTATGTAGATGCATCTAATCACTCGTTGCTAGATGAACTCCTAGATGATCTTGGTGAAACGAGTAGGAAAATTTTTGTTTTCTGCAACGTTCCCCAACAGTGGCATCATGAGCTAGGTCTATGCGTAGTTCTTCTTGCGCGAGTAGAACACAATTTGTTGTGGGCGTAGATTTGTCAACTTTCTTGCCGTTACTAGTCCTTTCTTGCTTCAGCGGTATTGTGGGATGAAGCGGCCCGGACCAACCTTACACGTACGCTTATGTGAGACCGGTTCCACCGACTAACATGCACTAGTTGCATAAGGTGGCTGGCGGGTGTCTGTCTCTCCTACTTTAGTTGGAGCGGAATCGATGAACAGGGTCCTTATGAAGGGTAAATAGAAGTTGACAAATCACGTTGTGGCTTTAACGTAGGTAAGAAAACGTTCTTGCTAGAACCCTAATTCAGCCACGTAAAAAACTTGCAACAACAATTAGAGGACGTCTAACTTGTTTTTGCAGCAAGTGGTTTGTGATATGATATGGCCAAAGTTGTGATGAATGATGAATGATCTATATGTGATGTATGAGATGTTCATGCTATTGTAATAGGAATCATGACTTGCATGTCGATGAGTATGACAACCGGCAGGAGCCATAGGAGTTGTCTTTATTCTTTTATATGACCTGCGTGTCATCAAGAAACGCCATGTAAATTACTTTACTTTATTGCTAAACGCGTTAGCCATAGTAGTAGAAGTAATAGTTGGCGAGCAACTTCATGGAGACACGATGATGGAGATCATGATGATGGAGATCATGGTGTCAAGCCGGTGACAAGATGATCATGGAGCCCCAAGATGGAGATCAAAGGAGCTATGTGATATTGGCCATATCATGTCACGTTTATTATTTGATTGCATGTGATGTTTATCATGTTTTGCATCTTGTTTACTTAGAACAACGGTAGTAAATAAGATGATCCCTCACAATAAATTCAAGAAGTGTTCCCCCTAACTGTGCACCGTTGCGACAGTTCGCTGTTTCAAAACACCACGTGATGATCGGGTGTTTTATTCAGACGTTCACATACAACGGGTGTAAGACAGATTTACACATGCAAACACTTAGGTTGACTTGACGAGCCTAGCATGTACAGACATGGCCTCGGAACACAGAAGACCGAAAGGTCGAGCATGAGTCGTATAGAAGATACGATCAACATGAAGATGTTCACCGATGTTGACTAGTCCGTCTCACGTGATGATCGGACACGGTCTAGTTTAACTCGGATCATGTAATACTTAGATGACTAGAGGGATGTCTAATCTAAGTGGGAGTTCACTAATAATTTGATTAGTTGAACTTAATTATCATGAACTTAGTCTAAAATCTTTGCAATATGTCTTGTAGATCAAATGGCCAACATAGTCCTCAACTTCAACGCGTTCCTAGAGAAAACTAAGCTGAAAGACGATGGCAGCAACTATACGGACTGGGTCCGGAACCTGAGGATCATCCTCATAGCTGCCAAGAAAGATTATGTCCTACAAGCACCGCTTGGTGACGCACCTGTTCTCCCTGCAGAACAAGATGTTATGAACGCTTGGCAGGCACGTTTCGATGACTACTCCCTCGTTCAGTGCGGCATGCTTTACAGCCTAGAGCCGGGGCTCCAAAAGCGTTTTGAGAGACATGGAGCATATGAGATGTTCGAAGAGCTGAAAATGGTTTTCCAAGCTCATGCCCGGGTTGAGAGATATGAAGTCTCGACAAATTCTTCAGCTGTAAGATGGAGGAAAACAGTTCTGTCAGTGAGCACATACTCACTATGTCTGGGTTGCATAACCGCTTGACTCAGTTGGGAGTTAATCTCCCGGATGATGCGGTCATTGACAGAATCCTCCAGTCGCTTCCACCAAGCTACAAGAGCTTTGTGATGAACTTCAATATGCAGGGGATGGAAAAGACCATTCCTGAAGTATTTGCTATGCTGAAATCAGCAGAGGTAGAAGTCAGGAAGGAACATCAAGTGTTGATGGTCAATAAAACCACTAAGTTCAAGAAAGGCAAGGGTAAAAAGAACTTCAAGAAGGACGGCAAGGAGGTTGCCGCGCCCGGCAAGCAAGCTGCCGGGAAGAAGCCAAAGAATGGACCCAAGCCCGAGACTGAGTGCTTTTATTGCAAGGGAAGCGGTCACTGGAAGCGGAACTGCCCTAAGTACTTAGCGGATAAGAAGGCCGGCAAAACAAAAGGTATATGTGATATACATGTAATTGATGTGTACCTTACTAGTGCCCGTAGTGGCTCCTGGGTATTTGATACCGGTGCAGTTGCTCACATTTGTAACTCAAAGCAGGGGCTGCCGAATAAGCGGAAACTGGCAAAGGACGAGGTGACGATGCGCGTCGGGAATGGTTCCAAGGTCAATGTGATCGCCGTCGGCACGCTACCTCTGCATCTCCCTTCGGGATTAGTTTTAAACCTTAATAATTGTTATTTAGTGCCAGCTTTGAGCATGAACATTGCATCGGGATCTCATTAATTCGAGATGGCTACTCTTTTAAATATGAGAATAATGGTTGTTCCATTTTTATGAGAGATATGTTTTATGGTCATGCTCCTATGGTGAATGGTTTATTCTTTATGAATCTCGAACGTGATGGTACACATGTTCATAATGTGAGTACCAAAAGAAATAAGGTTGATAATGATAGTCCCACATACTTGTGGCACTGCCGCCTTGGTCACATAGGTGTCAAACGCATGAAGAAGCTCCATGCTGATGGACTTTTAGAGTCTCTTGATTATGAATCATTTGACACGTGCGAACCATGCCTTATGGGTAAAATGACCAAGACTCCGTTCTCAGGAACAATGGAGCGAGCAACCGACTTATTGGAAATCATACATACTGATGTGTGCGGTCCGATGAGTGTTGAGGCTCGCGGTGGCTATTGTTATGTTCTCACTCTCACTGATGATTTAAGTAGGTATGGGTATATCTACTTAATGAAACACAAGTCTGAAACCTTTGAAAAGTTCAAGGAATTTCAGAGTGAGGTTGAAAATCAACGTGACAGGAAAATCAAGTTTCTGCGATCAGATCGTGGAGGAGAATACTTGAGTCACGAGTTTGGGGCACACTTAAGAAAATGTGGAATAGTTTCACAACTCACGCCGCCTGGAACACCTCAGCGTAATGGTGTGTCCGAACGTTGTAATCGCACTCTGTTAGATATGGTGCGATCTATGATGTCTCTTACCGATTTACCGCTTTCTTTTTGGGGCTATGCTTTAGAGACTGCCGCATTCACTTTAAATAGGGCTCCGTCGAAATCCGTTGAGACGACACCGTATGAATTATGGTTTGGGAAGAAACCTAAGCTGTCGTTTCTAAAAGTTTGGGGATGCGATGCTTATGTCAAGAAACTTCAACCTGAAAAGCTCGAACCCAAGTCGGAAAAATGCGTCTTCATAGGATACCCAAAAGAAACTATTGGGTACACCTTCTACCTCAGATCCGAAGGCAAGATCTTTGTTGCCAAGAATGGGTCCTTTCTAGAGAAAGAATTTCTCTCGAAAGAAGTAAGTGGGAGGAAAGTAGAGCTTGATGAAGTATTGCCTCTTGAACCGGAAAATGGCGCAACTCAAGAAAATGTTCCTGAGGTGCCAGCACCGACTAGAGAGGAAGTTAATGATAATGATCAAGATACTTCTGATCAAGCTCCTACTGAAATTCGAAGGTCCACAAGGACACGTTCCACACCAGAGTGGTACGGCAACCCTGTCTTGGAAATCATGTTGTTAGACAATGGTGAACCTTCGAACTATGAAGAAGCGATGGCAGGCCCGGATTCCGACAAATGGCTGGAAGCCATGAAATCCGAGATAGGATCCATGTATGAAAACAAAGTATGGACTTTGACTGACTTGCCCGTTGAGCGGCGAGCCATAGAAAATAAATGGATCTTTAAGAGGAAGACAGACGCGGATGGTAATGTGACCATCTATAAAGCTCGGCTTGTCGCTAAGGGTTATCGACAAGTTCAAGGGGTTGACTACGATGAGACTTTCTCACCGGTAGCGAAGCTGAAGTCCGTCCGAATCATGTTAGCAATTGCCGCATTCTATGATTACGAAATATGGCAAATGGACGTCAAAACGGCATTCCTTAATGGTTTCCTTAAGGAAGAATTGTATATGATGCAGCCGGAAGGTTTTGTCAATCCTAAGAATGCTGACAAAGTGTGCAAGCTCCAACGCTCGATTTATGGGCTGGTGCAAGCATCTCGGAGTTGGAACATTCGCTTTGATGAGATGATCAAAGCGTTTGGGTTTACACAGACTTATGGAGAAGCCTGCGTTTACAAGAAAGTGAGTGGGAGCTCTGTAGCATTCTCATATTATATGTAGATGACATACTTTTGATGGGAAATGATATAGAACTCTTGGACAGCATCAAGGCCTACTTGAATAAAAGTTTTTCAATGAAGGACCTTGGAGAAGCTGCTTATATATTAGGCATCAAAATCTATAGAGATAGATCGAGATGCCTCATAGGTCTTTCACAAAGCACATACCTCGATAAGATATTGAAGAAGTTCAATATGGATCAATCCAAGAAGGGGTTCTTGCCTGTGTTGCAAGGTATGAAATTGAGCTCAGCTCAATGTCCGACCACGGCAGAAGATATAGAAGAGATGAGCGTCATCCCCTATGCCTCAGCCATAGGTTCTATTATGTATGCCATGCTGTGTACCAGACCTGATGTTAACCTTGCCATAAGTTTGGTAGGAAGGTACCAAAGTAATCCTGGCAAGGAACACTGGACAGCGGTCAAGAATATCCTGAAGTACCTGAAAAGGACTAAGGAAATGTTTCTCGTTTATGGAGGTGACGAAGAGCTCGTCGTAAAGGGTTACGTCGACGCTAGCTTCGACCCAGATCTGGATGACTCTAAGTCACAAACCGGATACGTGTATATTTTGAATGGTGGGGCAGTAAGCTGGTGCAGTTGCAAGCAAAGCGTCGTGGCGGGATCTACATGTGAAGCGGAGTACATGGCAGCCTCGGAGGCAGCACATGAAGCAATATGGGTGAAGGAGTTCATCACCGACCTAGGAGTCATACCCAATGCGTCGGGGCCGATCAAGATCTTCTGTGACAACACTGGAGCTATTGCACTTGCCAAGGAGCCCAGGTTTCACAAGAAGACAAGGCACATCAAGCGTCGCTTCAACTCCATTCGTGAAAATGTTTAAGATGGAGACATAGAGATTTGTAAAGTACATACGGACCTGAATATAGCAGATCCATTGACTAAACCTCTCCCTAGAGCAAAACATGATCAACACCAGAATTCCATGGGTGTTCGATTCATCACAATGTAACTAGATTATTGACTCTAGTGCAAGTGGGAGACTGTTGGAAATATGCCCTAGAGGAAATAATAAAAGCATTATTATTATATTTCCTTGTTCATGATAATTGTCTTTATTCATGCTATAATTGTGTTATCCGGAAATCGTAATACATGTGTGAATAACAGACACCAACATGTCCCTAGTGAGCCTCTAGTTGACTAGCTCGTTGATCAACAGATAGTCATGGTTTCCTGACTATGGACACTGGATGTCATTGATAACGAGATCACATCATTGGGAGAATGATGTGATGGACAAGACCCAATCCTAAACATAGCACAAGATCGTATAAGTTCGTTTGCTAGAGTTTTCCAATGTCAAGTATCTTTTCCTTAGACCATGAGATCGTGTAACTCCCGGATACCGTAGGAGTGCTTTGGGTATGCCAAACGTCACAATGTAACTGGGTGACTATAAAGGTAGACTACGGGTATCTCCGAAAGTGTCTGTTGGGTGACATGGATCAAGACTGGGATTTGTCACTCCGTATGACGGAGAGGTATCACTGGGCCCACTCGGTAATGCATCATCATAATGAGCTCAGAGTGACCAAGTGTCTGGTCACGGGATCATGCATTACGGTACGAGTAAAGTGACTTGCCGGTAATGAGATTGAACGAGGTATTGGGATACCGACGATCGAATCTCGGGCAAGTAACATATCGATAGACAAAGGGAATAGCATACGGGGTTGATAGAATCCTGGACATCGTGGTTCATCCGATGAGATCATCGTGGAGCATGTGGGATCCAACATGGGTATCCAGATCCCGCTGTTGGTTATTGACCGGAGAGTCGTCTCGGTCATGTCTGCTTGTCTCCCGAACCCGTAGGGTCTACACACTTAAGGTTCAGTTACGCTAGGGTTGTAGGGATATGTATATGCAGTAACCCGAATGTTGTTCGGAGTCCCGGATGAGATCCCGGACGTCACGAGGAGTTCCGGAATGGTCTGGAGGTAAAGATTTATATATGGGAAGTCCTGTTTCGGGCATCGGGACAAGTTTCAGGGTTATCGGTATTGTACCGGGACCACCGGAAGGGTACCAGGGGTCCACCGGGTGGGTCCACCTGTCCCGGGGGGCCACATGGGCTGTAGGGGGTGCGCCTTGGCCTAATGGGCCAAGGGCACCAGCCCCACATAGGCCCATGCGCCTAGGGTTTAAGGGGGAAAGAGTCCTAGGAGGGGAAGGCACCTCCTAGGTGCCTTGGGGGGGAGGGAAACCCCCCTTGGCCGCCGCACCCCCTAGGAGATTGGATCTCCTAGGGCCGGCCACCCCCCCTTGGCCCTCCTATATATAGTGGGGGAGAGGAGGGACTTCATACCTGAACGTCTTGGCCTTTGGTTGCCTCCTTCTCCCTCCCCAACACCTCCTCCACCTCCATAGTGCTTAGCGAAGCTCTGCCGGAGTACTGCAGCTCCATCAACACCACGCCGTCGTGCTGCTGCTGGTGCCATCTCCCTCAACCTCTCCTCCCCCCTTTGCTGGATCAAGAAGGAGGAGACGTGGCTGTTCCGTACGTGTGTTGAACGCGGAGGTGCCGTCCGTTCGGCGCTGGTCATCGGTGATTTGGATCACGTCGAGTACGACTACATCATCACCGTTCTTTTGAACGCTTCCGCTCGCGATCTACAAAGGTATGTAGATGCATCTAATCACTCGTTGCTAGATGAACTCCTAGATGATCTTGGTGAAACGAGTAGGAAAATTTTTGTTTTCTGCAACGTTCCCCAACAGCCTATATACATGATCATGCCTAGATATTCTCATAACTATGCACTTTTCTATCAATTGCTCGACAGTAATTTGTTCACCCACCGTAATACTTATGCTATCTTGAGAGAAGCCACTATTGAAACCTATGGCCCCGGGGTCTATTTTCCATCATATAAGTTTCCGATCTATTTTATTTTGCAGTCTTTACTTTCCAATCTATATCATAAAAATACCAAAAATATTTATCTTATTATCTCTATCAGATCTCACTTTTGCAAGTGGTCGTGAAGGGATTGACAACCCCTTTATCGCGTTGGTTGCAAGGTTCTTATTTGTTTGTGCAGGTACGTGGGATTTGCGTGTAGCCTCCTACTGGATTGATACCTTAGTTCTCAAAAACTGAGGGAAATACTTATGCTACTTTGTTGCATCACCCTTTCCTCTTCAAGGGAAAACCAACGCATGCTCAAGAGGTAGCAAGTACCCACACTACTAGGGAAAACCTTATACACAAAATCTTAGCAGCAACGCAGTTCACGCGGAGGCGCTACTACTAATTAGCAGCAGCGCGGGAAAAAAATAGGTACTACTGCTACTAACTTAGAAGTAGCGCAGCTGGACGGAACCACGCTGCTACTAAAATCGAATGACAGTTCCCGCCAACCTAGATTTAGCAGTAGCGCGGTCTTTATAAGCGCGCTACCAGTAAATTCATAGCAATAGCGCACTTTTTCTGGGACGCGCTACTGGTAATTGTCGCTTTTTTTGAAACTGGACACATGGCGGGACCCACTTAGCAGTAGCGCGTGAGGCATAAGCGCACTGCTGCTACATTAATAGTAGTAGTGTGGTTTATGACCAGCGCTACTGCTAAGCCGCAGCATATACCACCTTTTTCCTTCCCCCTCCCCCTCCCCCATCCTCTCGTCCTCACTTTCCCCTACCTCCCACCTCCTCTCTCCCTCCCTTTGCTTCTTCCTCACTACTTCTCCCCCATTACTCTCCTTCTTCTACCTGCCTTTCTCTCTCTTTATTACTCCTAGCTAACTTACACCACCTCCATTAATGCATCTCCTTTCTCTTTTTCCTCTCCCTCCACTAGATAAACTCATCTCCTTCCCCAACTAGCTTGGTAGATCTACCCATTTAATGAAGTGAGCTATATACTTCCCTAACTAGATCTAGCCATCTCAAGAAGTAAGATTTGTCCACTTTTGATCATTCCCCAGGTGTGTGGTGATACCGATCGACATCATCATCACCGTGCTTGATCTCGAGATAGGTGATTAAAAATTTGTGCTTTTGCAAGAACGGAAATATGTGTATGTGTGCGATATGACATAACCGCGTGATATGATGGAAATTGTGTGTATGGTTTGAGTTGCCGCCGAATTGTGCTTGAGTTGTCTATGTTTTGCCGAAATGTCGATTTATTTCCATTTCGGCAAATTTCAGGCAAACTCTATATGTCCTATTTTTTGGGAAACTCAAGCCGAATTTTTGTATGACTTTGATGCATGCACGCATTTTTATAATCAATTTGTTCATTATTACAGTGCAGACATTCATGATGGTCAGTGGAACGATGGTGGACAGGTGGTTGCGGAAGGCGGTGCAGGACATGAAAGAAAATAACCTGATGTCCGTGTCGAAGATGCAAAGGAATAGTTTGGCTCGACCGCTATGACGATGGTCGTGTCGAAGCACACCTTCTCATGATTGGTTTCATGGATGGCTATACTCGGTGGATAATTGAAGATGAGGATGATGATGTTGAGGACGGGGAAGAGGCCGGACATGGCGGCAGAGAAGGGGCCAGACATGGCGGAGGAGAAGGGGACGGACATGGCGGCGGAGAGAACGTGGACTCCACGCTGCAGAGTTCGTAGGTACTAAGTTCAATCCTGCTGGACCCTCATGTTCAAGCACTGTTTCGCAAGGAGACGAGTACTGAGAGAGCTGCTTCTACGGAGGAGGCTAAGCTGCAGCAACTTGTGGTAGACTCGAACACTCCATTGTATGATGGTTGCAATCCTGAGGTGACCCGCTTGAGTTTCACGCTCCAACTAAGACGAAGGCTAAAAACTAATGGACCGACACTAGCCTCGATGAGCATCTCAAGTACCTAAAGGATGTTCTTCCCGTGGGCAATCTACGTCCTACTAGTGTGGATGAGGCCAAGAAGATCGTGTGCCCTCTTGATCTGCTGCATGTTAGATACCATGCATGCATCAACGATTGCATAATTTATCGGAAGGAGCACGCGGAAAAAATCAGCTGTCCAGTGTGCAATGCTTCTCGATACAAGTAGGCCGGGAAGAAATCTCCCCAGAAAGTTGTATGGTACTTACCGATCACTCCCCGTCTCCAGCGTTATTTCGTAGGTCCCAAGGAAGCAAAGCTCATGCGCTGGCACACGGAGAGGAAGAATCCCGACGATGGAGATGATCCGAAGCTGAGACACGTCAAGGATGGAAGCCCGTGGAGAGCTTTGAATGACTTCTATCAGTATTTTGAATGTGATGGAAGTAACATCGTGCTTGGCGCGTGTACCGATGGCATGAATCCATTTGGCAACCAGAACACCAACCATAGCACATGGCCCGCTTTTGTATGGATTTACAACCCCCCTGGTTGTGCATGAAGTCAAAGTACATTCACATGAGCATGCTGATTCAAGGGCCGAAACAACCGGGAAATAACATTAATCTGTATTTGGGGCTACTTTAAGAGGAGTTAGACACGTTATGGAAAACATCGGCCAAGACATGGGACGCTAGCAAAGGCGAGTATTTCTACATGAGAGTCGCGCTGATCACGACGGTGCATGACTATCTCGGTTACGGATATGTCGTGGGCCAGGTGTGCCATGTACATTGCGGATGCACGCGGTGCATGGATGATACGACGTCTCACCAGCTAACGTCAAGGAAAGAGGGCGGGTCTGGGAAAATTCTTTACATGGGGCATCGAAGATGCTCGAGATGGACGATCCATGGAGAAACCGTGGAGATCTATTCAATGGTCACACTGAGCATCGAGGACCTCCACATAAGCGGAGTAGCGCCGAAATCGATGAGCTTTTGAAAAACTGGGAACAGTGCCCGCGCCGGGAAAGACGATGAAAAAGGCGTCGGAGCCGCTGCTGAAGGTATAGAAGACGAGGTTTGTGTTCTGGGACTTGGAGTACTGGCTCAAACTCGACACACCTAATTTGCCTTGAAGAAATGCATATCTATAAGAATGTCCTTGAGAGCTTCCTCGCGACACTCATGAACATGTCGGATAAGACCAAGGATGGGTCGAAGGCAAGAAAAGACTTGCAAGATTTGGAAATCAGGGAAAATCTGCACATGCCGACCCATAAAAAGGCAAACGAGACAGAGACGGAGACAGAGGCGCGGGAGAAGAAGGGCAAAAAAGTAAAGGAAGAGGATTATTGCCCCCCTTCTTGCTTCACCTTAAGTCCGCCTGAGATCGATCAATTCTTTAAGTGCCTTACCGGAGTCAAAGTTAGTTCCGGTTACTGTGGCAAGATAAGCAGATATCTAGACACGAACAAGAAAAGGTTCAGTGGGATGAAGTCCCATGACTGTCATGTGATGATGATGCAAATACTACATGTTGCCCTTAGAGGGATAATGGACAAGCACCTCTATGACACGCTTATTTGTCTCTGCAACTTTTTTGACGTCATCTCTCGAAAGTCGATCAATGTGAAGCAGCTTCGAAGGATACATGAAGACATCATTGTGATACCGAATGAGCTTGAGATGTACTTCCCGCCCACATTCTTAGACATCATGGTGCATCTGTGTGTCCATATGTGGACGACATAATAGACCCGGGGCCGTCATTCCTGCACAACATGATGCCGTTTGAGAGGATGAATGGGATCATCAAAGGATTCATTCGTAACATGTCCCGTCCTGATGGAAGCATCATATAGGGCTATCTGACACAAGAGTGCATCTCTTTCTGCTAGAATTTTCTATATGGCACGGGCCAGCTGCCTGGTGTTGGTGTTTGTGTTGGTGTGCCTGTTAACAAGCATGATGGGAGGCTCAAAGGAGAAGGTCTAACGCCCCGAGTCCGATGTGTCAGGTGTCTTCCAGTTATTCTCCATCGTTGCCATGTCATTTTCTTGCGTGTTGCATCTTGCCATGTCATCATCTGCATTCCATTTGCATGTTTTTCAAAACTTGCGTCCGTTCGGGTTCCCCCGATTCTCTCCATTGTCCATTCTGATACCAACCACACTCGCACGCGCCGGCGGCACCTCCGAAATATTATTTTATAAGTGGCATAAAAATGTTCTTGAAATAGGATCAAAGTTGGCGTGTGATCTTATTATAGTGTAGGTAGACCGCCTGCCAAATTTCGTCGCATTCAGAGTCCGTTTGATAGCCCAACCGTTAACCATATAGCGGTACCTCCGTCGGATGTTTTTGGTCTCCGAAAACCCTTCTTGGGCTGCACTTCTCTTCTCTCCCCTCAGCCCAAGCCCTCTCTTCACAGCCCACCTAGGCCTGCCTAACCCCCCTCTCAATCGGGTCCATCGGATCGCGATCGGAGGCTCCGAAACGCCTCCAAACCCCCAAACTCTAGCCCCCTTACTATATATAGATGTCTCCCCTGCTAATTTTGGCCTTCCCCTTCCTCCCACCTTGTTTTCCGTGCATCCCAATCATCAGTGCTGCCGCTCCTCTCCATTTCCGCGCCCCTCCATCCCCTGCTCGCCACTCGGCGAGTCGCCAATGGGCGCGCCGCTGCCGGCCGACGCTCTCGGCCTCTCCCTTGCTGCCACGCGTCCCCAGCGCCCCTCCCAGCCACCTCCTCCCACCGCGGCCCACCTGAGCCCCGCGGTCAGCCTGCTGAGCCCATCTGGGCCCGAGTCAGCCCGCACGCACTGCCACCCGGCTCCCGCTCGCCAGGCCTCCCGCTACAGCGCGCCGCCGCCGTCCTCGACTACCGGCGCATCACCCCGGCCTCCTACTCCCTCTGCCTCGCCGTGCCTCCCCCGCCAGGTCGCCGCCCATCGCCCCTCTTCCTCTCCTTCTCTCTCCCTGACCCTCCCTCTTTCCCTCTCCAGCGCCGCCATGGGAGTTGCAGCAACTCACCGTCGGAGCTCCGCCCGTCGCCATGCCTCCGGTTGCCGCTCACCTCATCCTTTGCCGGATCCGGGATCCCCGTCCCTGGATCTCCTCATTCTGGCCGGTCCCTGCCCTGGACGCCTCGCCGGAGCCTCTCCCCAAGCCGCGCCGCCGCCATGGCCTCCTGCCCGTGAGGAGCACGGGAGGAGGACGACATGATCCCGCCGCCGTCCGCGTGGGCTCGCGTGGGCCACGGCCTCGCCCGGCCGAGCAGCTCCCGCCCGACCCGCTTCTTCCCGCCGACGTGGGCCAAGCCCTAGGTGAACGTCGCCTTGCTATCCAACGCCCGTGCATCTTTTAGTTATTTGACGCTCAACCTATTTTTTTCTTCTAAAAATGACTCAAAGTCCCTAAAAATCAATAATATGTGTGCATGTTTGACCCATCATAACTCCGTTCCCGTGCATGATATATCAAAGTGTTCATTGTGAGATGCTCTTCATTTAATTCCGTTGTGGCATGCTTGTTTGAGTTCATTTTGATACCTAAATCTTCGTTGCAAAACTGTTAAGTAATATAAACTGTTGGAATCTGCTAATTATCAACATCATTGGTGCATCTTATGGGTGCCACAACTTTGTCCCTGTTGATGCTATGATGATGATCTTGATATGCGCATGTTCTGCTCTTCATGCTATACATGATGGTGTGCTTTTTATTAATTTTAGCCTGCATCTTGATATCTTAGTCTCTATTGCAAAAGTGCATATTGCTGTTAACTACTGAAAACTGTTGTAAGTTGTTGATTTGTCATTTTTGTTGAGTTTTGTGTGTGCATCCTATGAGCATGATGTCTACATGTTTTAGAAGAATAATTATGACATCTTTACAGGGGTGTAATCCATGTATTTTTATATGCCCTGTAGTGAGTGCATCAAGCTTGTCAAGTGGGCCACTTGCTGTTAACTTCCTGTCAATGCTGAAACTGCTATATCATGTTGCCATGTTTGCTTGATGCTACCAATTAATCCATGCAAAAACTGGAGATGCTTAGTTCAGATGTTTTGTTGTCTATGTTATGCTATACCATGTTGAGCCTATTGATGCCCTATATATGTCTTGTATCATATGATTTCATTGCCATGAACATGCTTATATAATGTTCCAGATTCCTGTTAACTTCATAATGCCTTGTTGTGAGCTTGTTATTGAGTGATCCATGCCTCTTCTGGAGATGCTCCAATTACATGTTCTGAATTATGCTATGAGTACTCTGTTCACATGTCATCCTTGATAATTTTGGATGCCATATGGCTCTGTTTCATGCTTGAAAACATGCTATGATAATGTTGTTGTTTTACACTTGCTGAAACTGTTTCAATATTCAATCTTGTCATGTTGTTTCCTACTAATCCATGAGACTTTTGTATATGATGCAGGATGTTATTTGCTCTTTGTTATGTGTAATTTGATACCATGCCCTTGTTTGGTATGTTTACTTGTTGTAGCTTGTCTCTTTCTTGCTCAAGTTGCCATCATATTAACTCTGCTCATGCATATGCTGTTGTGTTATAAAGTTGCATTTTGCATCGATCATATTGGTTTAATCTTGATGCATATGAACCTGAACCTTTAATGATATTTGAAGTATGTCATCTGTACATAAAGTGCATGTCAAGTTTGGGCTCATTTGCTTCCTGTAGCATGTTCTTTTGATGATTGCAAAGTGCCTACTTGTTGTTTTGGGCAGATTGTTGTTATTACTTGTTTGGAGTGTATGTGTTGCACCGTTGCTCCGTTTTGAGCATGCTCTATATGAAACTTGATTGATTTTGTATGTAGTTTCATATTATCATGTTGCATCCATGTTTTGAGAGTGTTTGCTTAATGTTTGAATGCATTTTGCATCAATGCCATGTTTAACTTGTTTTGCTCATATCTTCTAGGTCGTAGCTCCGAACTAAATGAACTTTATATGTAACTTGACTAGAATTTTGCGTAGATCATCTTGGTGCATTTTAACTTGATGTTTAACTACTTGAACATTAGGCTTATTCAGATATGGACCAATTTCGAAATTTGCATATGTGGACTTACCGGATGTGTTATATGTTGTATCGGCCTCATTTTAACTTGCTTTGATGTGTTGTTCTTTTATGCATCATATCTTGCCATGAGTAGCCTCATCTAGCCTTGTCATGCATAATGTTTGGTTGAGCATCATGTCATGTTTATGTGTTGTGTGTTTACCATGTTGTTTGCTTCTTTCCGGTTGTGCTTCTTCTCGTTAGTTCCTGTTTCATTGCGATCGTGAGGATTCGTTCGACTATGCTTGGTTCGTCTTTGCACGTTCGTCTTCTTCATGGACTCGTTCTTCTTCCTAACGGGATTTCAGGCAAGATGACCGTTACCCTGGAGCTCACTACTATCGTTGCTATTCTACTTGCTTCGTTCTATCGCTATGCTGTGCTACCTATCACTTGTTCATCAAGCCTCCCAAATTGCCATGTCAGCCTCTAACCTTTTCACCCTTCCTAGCAAACCGTTGCTTGGCTATGTTACCACTTTGCTCAGCCCCTCTTATAGCGTTGTTAGTTGTAGGTGAAGTTGATGATTGCTCCATGCTGGTCAGGATTATGTTGGGATATCACAATATCTCTTATTTAATTAATGCATCTATATACTAGGTAAAGGGTGGAAGGCTCGGCCTTATGCCTGGTGTTTTGTTCCACTTTTGTTGCCTTAGTTTCCGTCATACTCGTGTTATGTTCCTTGATTTTGCGTTCGTTACGCGGCCGGGTGTATGGCACCCCCTTGACAGTTCGCCTTGAATAAAACTCCTCCAGCAAGGCCCAACCTTGGTTTGAACATTTGCCACCTAAGCCCAACCTTGATCTCTTTTCGAGTGGGTCGAGAAGTGAACACGGTTTGTGTTATGTATGAACGTAAGTAGTTTCAGGATCACCCCTTGATCTCTTCTAGCTTCGCGACCGTTGCATTGCTTCTCTTTGCGCTCTTATTTGTGTATGTTAGCCACCATATCATGCTTAGTCACTACTGCAACCTCACCACTTATCCTTTCCTTACCCATTAAGCTTTGCTAGTCTTGATACCCATGGTAATGGGATTGCTGAGTCCTCGTGGCTCACAGATTACTACTACAACAGTTGCAGGTGCAAGTTATGCGATGATCATGATGCGAGAGCGATGATTTCCTGTTTTGGAGTTCTTCTTCTGCTTCTTCTTCGATCAGGGGATAGGTTCCAGGTCCGCAGCCTGGGCTAGCATGGTGGATGTCGTTTGAGTTTCTGTTTGTGTTTCATCCCTAGTCGGATGATGCTCTTGTGTATGACATTGTTGTATTCGTGTGGCATTGTATGCCTCTTGTATGTATCCCCAACTATTATGTAATGGTACGATGTAATGATATCCACCTAGCAAAAGCGTCTCCAATATGCGCTACTATCCTTGGTGGGACCTTCGAGTTCCTATAGGATAGGATCGCATATTGGGCGTGACAGAAGGTCACTCCGACGGTCGCAGGGAACTGCACGTGGCATACTCTGATCAACGCAACGACTTTGATAGAGCAAACTTGGTAGTGCTACAACACCTAGACGAGGTAGATCCTTTCATGGCACTGCACAAAGAAATTATCGCAAAGAAGTATCGTGACCGGGGGGTATGTAGGACGGACGCCTAAGTTACTAGAGAGCACAACTCCACTTTCCTGCATTGGTTCAAAGAGCATATTATTGCTAATCCCCGGGAAGAGGGTTCTAAGGACGGATTGCTCATATACGCCTTAGCACATGGCCCCTCGCCCAACCTCATCACCTATCAGGCATACTATATCAACGGATACACGTTCTACACGGAGGCCAAAGATATGGATAGTGATGATCAGAACTCAGGGGTGATGATGGAATGCATGACCAGCAGCGACAACAGCACAACTGAGAGATTTTATGAAAGGGTCGAGGAGATCTGGGAGCTTGACTACTCTGGACTAGACAACGCGATGATGTTCCATGTCAGATGGGCTAAGAATGTCGAAAGATAAAACCGGTATTTCACTACCATGACTATACCCGACGCCAAGAGCGCTACTGTGAATGCTATCACAAAAAAGAGACATGGGTACACGCTAAGCACATGACACAATGCTTCTTCATAACTGACCCGTTCAATCCCAGCCATGTTGTTGTGAGGAGAGGCAAAAAGAACATCATTGGAATGGATGGAGTCACCAACGAGGAAGACTACGACCAGTACGGCAACCCAATGAGGGAAGATGACGATGACGATGAAGTATATGTCAAAATAAGAATCAATACTACATTACCTAATAAAGATCATACTCGATGGAAAAGGAAAAGTCACAATGAGGGGCCCAATTATTCTTCAACGAACAAGAAGGGAAAGAAGCTCACTCAGAAACGAAAATGCCAACACTGAGGAACCATACATTATCGGTCAAATAATGTAATATATATGTTCCCATTTTGTGTACACACTTGGCCATTATGCATTGGTCAAATGATGTAATATATATGTTCTTGTTTTGTATACATACTTAACCGTCAAATGATGCAATATATATCACCTTAGTTATATACATTGTATCACCTTCCCTTCGTTCACTGCTCTCAGAAAAAAGGAAAAGAATATAAAGAAAAGGGAGAGAAAATAAAGGAAAAGAAAATAGAAGAAACAAAGAGGAAAACTGCTATAGGTAATAGCAGTAGCACTTTCCGCGGAAAAATGCTATCACTATCTATAATAGCGGTAGCGCTTTCTGGCAAAAACGCTATAGCTATTTACAATAGAGGTAGCGCGTTCTTTGCAAAAGCACTATAGCTAAATTAGCTATAGCGCATTTGACTGGAACGCACTACCGGTACCTCGACTTAACCCCCAAAATCCTCACTCTCTCTGCTTCTTCCTGCATCTGCTCTTCTCGCAAATCCCACTCTCTCTTCCCCCGTTTTGTCGCCGCCAGAGCCCTCGACCCCGGCGCTCGGCCCTGTCCCGGCGCACGCCCCCGACCTCGGCGCTCGCCCCCGTCCCCGCGCTCGCCCCCTTCTCGGCGCTCGCCCCCGACCCCGGTGCTCGCCCCCCTCTCCCCGGACCCGGGTGACCCTCGGTGCCGTGCCGTCTCCCTCGACCCCGCCTCGCCTCACTGCCGCGCCGTCTCCGCTGACCCCATCTCTCTCTGCCCTCTGTAAGCCCTCTCCCCTCCCCTCTTCTCTGCTATTTAGTGCTAATTAGTATGAAATAGTATGAACCCTAGTCTATTTTTAGTGTAAGAAAAAACATAATTGATTATATAGGGTTCTTGCATTTTTGAGTTAAAGCAATTGTTGTTATTTAAATTTTATAGTGCTAATTAGTTAATTAGAAAAAGTATGAAACCTAGGACAGATTAGTTAAAACATTGTTGCTATTTAAATTTTTTAGTTAAAGCAATTGTTGCTATTTAAAAAACATAATTTGAAGTGGACAAATTAGTTCTATATTAAAAAAAACATGACTTCTTGCATTTTTCTTCAAGTTCTATATTTTTCCTCCTTTTATATGCAAATTTGAAGTGGACATGTGATATGTGGACATCTGATTTGGACATGTCATATTTGGAATTTGGACATGTGATGCGCAGGGCAAATGATCCGAGTGGCCTATGTTTCGTCGGAATGTTGATTCATTTCCATTCCGGTGAATTTCAAGCGCTCAATATGTCCACTTTTTAGCAAAGGTCATGCCCAAATTTTCTGTGAAGTTTGGCATGACTTGTGCTAGAAAGTAGGCATATCGAGTGCCGGGAGTTGCGAGGAACGACTTTCCGGCAAACATAGATCTTTTTTTATGTCACTTATCATTTTTTTATAGTTTTAGAATTAAACAAGGAGACTTAATCATAGGAAACATGTCAAATAATGAAGAAACCGGGCCTTCGGACCAAGATGCAGACGAGATGGATTATGAGGGTGAACAAGAGTACCTCAACTTTTTGGCTGCTAAGCACAGTCAAGGTTTGTAGATCGGCCTCGATGATGGTACTGACGCCGACATTGACACCGACGGCACGAGCACCGATGGCGGCGTCAAGACCGGTGAGGAAGGTAACGATGGGGAAGGTACCAATGAGGAAAGTACTGACGGGGAAGATACAGGCGCCGATACCGGAGAGAAGAAGCAGAAGAAGCAGAGGATACGAAAACCTAACAAACTCGGCATCGGACGACTGGTGATCACAAAGATGGCACCTGACAAGTTTGAGCCATTTGAGCCGGAAGAACCTCGCAAGTGCTATGTGAATAAGTAGGATGCATCCTAGGGCAATGGCGAATATCAATGACGATGAATTAAGGAGTAAAGAACATTTGAGGCAGTTGCTCCTGACGAAGTTGCACAAGAGATTCAAGTTCCCCGACCGGGATGATAGCATAGAGTAACCATGGGATGATCCGAAGATGAAAAAGATTAACAACCACGCCATTGGCATGTTTAGCAATGATTTGGTCTCTTCGAAAGGCAGGGTGAAACGAGCTATTGAGGCTGAGGAACCCCTGTCCAAGATTCTGGAGGAAAATCTAACACTTACGAAAGAGGAGTTTGAAAAGTTCAAGGACACTTGCGCTACCGAGGCAGCCAAGGCTAAGGCTGCGGAATTCAAGAGCCTTCAGCAAAGGAAGACGTGGAAGCATCACCTCGGAAGCCATGGATACCTTGGCAAAAGGCCCATATGGGATAAGGAGGAAGCGGAACATGAAGCCGCGGGTCTCCCAGACCCCTTCGCGAAGTTCACCAACCCCTTGGAGCGTGACTTCATTAGGGCCCGCTACAAGTGGGACAAGAAAAAGAAGGTTTTTTACACGTACGAGATCACAAGGAGATTGATTAGATTACTGGTAATTATTCTTTTACCACCTTACATTTAGCTCCTGATCAAGTGGACTAAAAATTCGTAAACGGTTCACGTTCCTTCTACAGGAGAAGCAACACCAGCTTGTAGATGAAAGCCCTACTTCGCCGATGAGGCCCAAGTGGGACATTCCTCTCAACCGGGCCTTGAACGAACTTAAGGGACTCCCTTTGGGCCAGCGGCCACAATATGGACGTGTGCACGATGCCGAAGACGGCGCCACATGGAAGGTGTCTTACAACAAGGGCTCGGAGGCCAAGAAGGAGAAAAAGAAGTGTAGTCAGGCGGACATCAACAAGAATGTGAAGCTGGCGGTCGAGAAAAAAGCAGCTGAGGACGCGCAAAAAGCAGCCGAGGAGAAACATGATTTGCTACAGTCGGCAGTAGATGCAGCTGTCCACGCCTGCATAAATGATTTCGCTACTAACTTGGTCCCGGCTATCATCAACTGGAGGAAGGAAAATCCAGACAAGGCAGTAAATGATTTCTCCATGCCCAGTTTCGTCGGGAGCAACTCGGTGAACAACACCACCACACCATCACCTACTCACCCAACCGGGCCTGCTCTCGCACCCGCACCCGCTCATAGCAGCCCGTCCTCAGTCTCTGGCGCGCTAGGCGGGCCTTCGTCTTTGGCTGAGCTCGACGCCATCATGGTAATTACATGTCGCACCAACATATATATCTAGAATATTTCATTTTCATTGCCTTTCGAATGTTTTACGCCGCAGACATGTGTTTGCAGGCCGACGAAACCGCGTGCAACATACTGTACTTGATCAAAGGCTAGAAGATGGATGTGGGAAAGGGGTTGATAACAAAGCCATTGCAACTCACGTTCCACAACCAGCCGATGCCCGCTGGGCACTTCAGGGTTAACTTGTCCAGTGTGAAATCAGGGCACGAGGATTTGCCTCCTCAAGTACGGCTAGGAGGAGAGGACACGAGACTGCGGATTGGAAGCTGCAAGGGTTGCGTGCTGCTATGGCCGAAGAATCTTCTTCGTCTGGAGCCGGCCGAGAGCACACCAATAACCACACATCAACAAGCATGTATGGAGGCCACCACCTCTCCTACAAAATTACCAGCTCCTATAGTGCCGGGTGAGAGCGGCAGACGATGTGATGAAGGGGGTCCAATAGTGGCTGATGTAATCGGCCCCGTAGAACAAGGAATGGATGATGAGATGGAGGAGAAGGAGGACCCAATGGTTTTCCTCAATATAGGCGCCTCTGATGGTGACTTAGATATGATGAGTCGGCCATATGACGAATCGGGCTATCAGCATGCTCATGAGGATACGGATGATCTGCCAGGGCAGGAACGTCCTAGAAGGGATTGCAACAAGTCTCTCTTCATGAAATCCTCACGGGACACGCCTGGAGATGCTGCCTCAACACAAACTCAACTAGCCGGGGGTCGTACAGTGCTTAGCCCGGCAACACTGGGGTAGGGGTTAAGGAAGGGTCTGGAAGGTGTGCCCAAGAAAAAGGAGAGGAAGAGACCAGGGAAGATAGGCTCAACTGACTACAAACAAGCCAGAGCACATAGCAGCCAGACGGTGGATTCTGAAGAGGTACTCGTCAAAGGTGCGGCCATGTTCCATGTCACACGTGAGTTGATGCTACCACCGAAACCGCCGGAGGCACTATCAGGGGATATTAGGAGACTGCACGACCATGTGTTGTCGACTAAGAAAAGCCTACTAGCCTCGAGGATCCAGGATATTCGACATATGCTGCACGTGTGCCTGAGGGGAAGTGCTACGTCGACAAACAGCCCGCGGAGGTGTTCTTCCTGCGGTTTGACAATATCTTCAAGATGTTTCAAATAAGGCGGCTCGATTTTACAACCGTACGCCTTTTTGCGCTATATATGAGCTCCGTCATGAAGAGAGAAGGAGTTTCGCAAATCTATGTGGTGGATCCGTACTACATGCATGCGTCCTTCTTGAGTCTCGGCGACTTTGAGCGTGAAACTGCTAGGGAGTACCTCCAAAACTTCATGGTACAGAATAAGGACCAGGAAATTGTCCTCCTGCCTTATCATCCAAAGTAAGTCAGTTTCAGACAACCCTTTCGTACATTTCAATCATTCCTTCTGGCTCATGTGGAGAGTAATTTGAGGTGTCTTTTTCCCTGCAGCAACGGGCGCGCCGTCCTTGTCGTTATTTACTCGCGAGTCTCCCATGTCGTGTATTTGGACTCTACCAGAAACTACGAGAAGGACTACACCCACATAATGAATATTCTAGATGATGCTCTCCAAGGCTTCAGCATTAGGGGTGGCCACTTGCAGATCAGGAAACAAAGGAACAAGAAGATGGGTTTCACACATAAAACTAACTTCTGCTGCATCCATGTCCCAAAACCAAGCAAGAAAGATGGATTCTACATCCTCCATCTCATGATTGAGTTCAGCATGGATCACCAAAACCTTCACATCACAAACAGAAACGATGATCATATCCGCAAGTGGGTAGAATTTCATGGAGAAGCGGATTATAAACCTAGAAATGACTTCTTTCGCATCCAAAGGGACATTGCAACGATCATCGTGAAAGAAGTCGTCGATGAGAAGGGGATGTTCCACCACGGCCCTATACCCTGAGCTGACGTCTGGACTCGCATAGGCATGCAACGTCATGACCTCACGCTGTTCAACAAGCTAGGGTCCATACTCGATGATATGGAAGGATGGAACTTCTAGCGATTTACGAAGCCGATGATGATGATATGTGTCGGTTGAACTTGTATACTTTTTGTAGCGATGAAACTTTGTGATGTCCATGGTCCCTACTGAACTTGTGTAACGCTACTTTGTTAGTTTGGGTACGATGACCTGTGTACCTCTAGTTAATTAGTTTGCGTACTGTATGTTGCATCTAGTTGCTAACCCTTTCTTTTTTGTGTTGCTCTAGTATATTTTGTTGCATATGATTGTACATTCTCTTGATGAAGATGCATCTTTAACAGGTACCTAGCTTCTTGACGGCGAGGTGGAAGTGCTATGCCGTGTACAAAGGGAAGGTTCCAGGGGTGTATAAGGAGTGGCCTGAGTGTCAGGCGCAAGTGAATGGGTCCTCGGGCGCCAGCCATAAAGGCTTCAAAAGCAGACAAGAAGCAGAAGCTAGTTACTTGAGGTTGAAACTAGCGCGCGAGAGGACTTGTAACCGCCGCCTCTAGTGAGATCATCTAATCACCGCAAAACTATATATAGTGACCATAAAGAGCGTATTGTTACATAAGTTGACTGCCAGCATATTTTGCTCATTTCAAATTAAGCCATATTAAGCGCAAAGGATGCAGTATGGACTAGTACTAGTACTACTTTGATGTGTCCCGTCAACTCGCCGAACGAGGAGAAGCTTGCTTACTACACCTCTCCCTCGCCCACGCGCACGGTGGCTCACACAACGAGGAGAGGGTTTTGACTACAGCGCTCTCTCCCTCTCCCTCTCCCTCGCCCTCGCCCTCACGATGGACGTGCAGCAGTTCAATCAGTGTCAGATTGCTAGAAGCATATTGTACTATAGTATCATCATTGTTTGACCTTACGAAGAGGCGAAGAGCCAAGTGCAAGGTTCACACGAGTACGAACTGTTGAACCTCCCGAAGAGGCAAAGAGCCAAGCTCAAGGTTTTATAGGAGTTGTCTTCCTAGTACGAGTATACTACAACTATCACGAACGATGCTACGGTATGATGCCGCGAGGTCACCTATATCCAAAGCTGTGCCACCTTTTTTCTCAAAGAACATGTTGGAGCCCGTGCAACAACCACACAAGTTGCATGTACACATAACACATTTACTAGTAATATGTAATGCCCCGGATTTGATGCGCCAGGTGTCCTCTTGTTATTTTCCGTAGTTGCCATGTCATTTGCTTGCGTGTTGCATTTTTCCATGTCCTCATGTGCATTGCATTGCATATGTGTTCGTCTCATGCATTCAAGCATTTTCCCCGTTGTCCGTTTTGCAATCCGACACTCCTACGCCCTCCGGTGTTCCCCTTTTGCCTCCTGTTGTGAGTGGGTGTTAAACATTCTCGGAATGGACTGAGATTTGCCAAGCGGCCTTGGTACACCACCGGTAGACTGCCTATCAAGTTTGGTGCCATTTGGAGTCCGTTTGATAGCCCACCGGTTAACCGGGGAACCGTAAAGGCCTCTTTATGTCGCAGCCGAACACCCCTCCAAAGTGGCCCAATAATCCATCCAAACCCCCTCCATGCTCTCGGTCGTTCGATCACGATTGTGTGGGCAAAAACCGCACCTCATTTGGACACTCCTAGCTCCTTCTACCTATATATATGTGATCCCCTCTGATTTTCGCGCAGTCCAAACCCTAGCCAAACTCCTCTCCGCCGCCGGACATGTCCGCCTCCGTGCCGGACGCATCCGCCACGTCGCTCTGGCCAATGAGAGGCCGCCACGTCGCCTTCTCCGCCGACTTAGCCACTCCCACGCCGCCACCTCACCCGCGCCCGCACCCTCTCTCTCCTCCCTCCGTCGCGGCCCTGCGGAGCCCGCGGGAGGCCCGCCCGGCCCGATCGCTGCCGCTCTCCCAAGCAACTCCCCGCGCGGGAGCCCGAGCTGCGTGCCGCCCCGGTGCCCTTCACCGGTGTTCGCCGCCGCACCACCGTGCCGTCTCCCTCCACTCCGGCCGCCGCCCTCCGCTGCCTTGCCAACACCGCGCCACCCGCACGTCGCCGGCCCAGCCGCCCACACTCCAGCGCCGCCCTCGCACCCTCGCCATCCAGACACCGTCGCCCCACTCCGGCCATTGCCGGCGCCGCCCAGCTCCCTCGCGCCGCTCACCGGAGCGCCTCGCCGTCGACCTCGCCCGGATCTGGTCAGCCGGCACCAAATCCACCGGTCCCTCCAACCAAACACCACCACATTCCCAGATCCCTTCATCCCGGATCCCTCCGTCCCGCGTTGACTTTCGCGGAGGTAAAAATTCCGCCAAGTCCCAAGATCCAGACATTATGGTGCACTATTCATCATGCCATAACTTTGTGTGTGCTGCTCCGTTTTGCGTGCATGATATATCAAAATGTTTATTGAGAGATGCTATTCATTTCATTCCATTGTGCCATGCTTGTTTGAGGTCATCTTGATGCCCTAATAATCATTGCAAGAGTGCTATATGATGTTAACCTGGTGAGACTATTACAACTTGCTGTTTTGTCATTTTCGTTGCATTTTGTGTGTGCATCCTATGAGGTTGATGTCTACATGAGTTTTGAGATACATCATTACATCTTTACAGTGGTGCACTCCATGTATTTTTGTGAGTCTTGTAGTGAGTACATCGAGCTCGTGAAGCAGGGTAGTTGATGTTACTGTTTTGCTAGTCTGAATCTGCTATATCATGTTGCTATGTAAACCTTCTGCTACAAGTCATTCTGTGCATAATCTGGAGATGTTCACTAAGGATGTTTTGTTATAAATGTCATGTTATATCCATCCATGCCCTTGGTTGCATTTATAGCCTGCTGTAGCTTGTTGTAATCTTGCTCTCAATTTGCTAAATAATGTTGATGTCAGCCTGTTAACATTAAGTTCAGTTTTTCCATGAGCTTTGCTAGTGATCCATCCACCATATGAACTTGCTCTTGCCAGGCTTAGCTTCATAAATATTTCATATTACTGTTGGTCACCTTGTCATGCCATGTATTGCTCTGTGGTGAGTGGTACAAGCTCACCAACATGCCTACTTAATGTTGTTCCTGCCATGTCTGAATCTGTCATATCATTTGCCATGTTTGCATGGATGCTACCGTCTTTTCATTTGATCTTTGGTATAAGTTCAGTAAGGGTATTTTGTTCTTTGTCTTTATTATTATCATGCCATGCCTTTTTTTGCCATGTTAAGTTCCTGTAACATGTTGTTTGATAGCTCTAAACATTGCAACCTGATGTTATTTCTGCTAAGTCTGTAAACTGTTATTATTTGCAATATTGCCATGTCCTTTTTAGCATGTTCTAGTGATTTCTGGAGATACCTCAGTGTTCATGTTTTGTCATGCTCTACATGTACATCATGTCCAAGTCTTTTTTTAGTGTTGAGATGCTGTAGCATATTGTTTTGATGCTTGCAAGATGCCTAGTTGCTGTTTTGGACAGCTTGTCCTTTAAACTTGTATAGAGTGTATGTGTTGAACCGTTGCTCCGTTTTGAGTGTGCTCTATATGAAACTTGCTTAGAATTGCATGTAGTTTCATATTATCATGTTGCATCCATGTTTTGAGAGTGTTTGCTTGATGTTTGTATGTATTTTGCATCAATGCCATGTTTACCTTGTTTTGCTCATATCTTTTAGGTCGTAGCTCCGAATTAAGTGAACTTTATATGTAACTTGACTAGAATCTCGTGTAGATCATCTTGATGCATCTTAACTTTCTGTTTAACAACTTGAACATAAGGTTTATTCAGTTCTGTACCAATTTCTAAATTTGCATACGAGGACTTATCGGAATTGTTATATGTTGTTTCCAGCCTCATTTACCCTTGCTTTGATGTGTTGCTCTTGTATCCATCATTTCTTGCCATGAGTAGCTTCATGTAGCCTTTGTCATGCATCATGCTTGGTTGAGCATCTTGTCATGTTTATGTGTGGTGTGTTTACCTTGTTTTTTGCTTCTTTCCGGTTGTGCTCCTTCTCGTTAGTTCCTGTTTTGTTGCGATCGTGAGGATCCATTCGTCTACGCTTGGTTCGTCTTCGTGGCTTCATCTTCTTCATGGACTCGTTCTTCTTCCTAGCGGGATTTCAGGCAAGATGACCGTCACCTTGGATCTCATTACTATCATTGCTATGCTAGTTGCTTCGTTCTTTCGCTATGTTGCGCTTCCTGTCACTTGTTCTTCAAGCCTCCCCAAATTGCCATGTCAGCCTCTAACCTTTTCACCCTTCCTAGCAAACCGTTGCTTGGATTGCTCCATGGTGGATAGGATTATGGTTGGGATATCACAATATCTCTTATTTAATGAATGCATCTATATACTTGGTAAAGGGTGGAAGGCTCGGCCTTATGCCTGGTGTTTTGTTCCACTCTTGCCACCCTAGTTTCCGTCATACCGGTGTTATGTTCCTTGATTTTGCGTTCCTTACACGATTGGGTGATTTATGGGACCACCTTGACAGTTCGCTTTTAATAAAACTCCTCCAGCAAGGCCCAACCTTGGTTTTACCATTTGCCTCACCACCACCTATACCTTTCCCTTGGGTCGGCCAACCCGAGGGTCATCTTTATTTTAGCCCCCCGGGCTAGTGCTTCTCTAAGTGCTTGTCCAAATCGAGCAATGTCCGGCGCCCCCTGGGCAACTAGGGTCTATGCCAACCCGACGTTTGGCTCATCCGGTGTGCCCTAAGAACGAGATACGTGCGACTCCTATTGGGATTTGTCGGCACATCGGGCGGCTTTGCTGGTCTTGTTTTACCATTGTCGAAATGTCTTGTAAACCGGGATTCGTAGACTGATCGGGTCATCCTGGGAGAAGGAATATTCTTCGTTCACCGTGAGAGCTTTTGATGGGCTAAGTTGGGACACCCCTGCGGGGTATAAACTTTCGAGAGCCGTGCCCACGGTTATGATGCAGATGGGAATTTGTTAACATCTGGTTGTTGAGAACTTGACACCAGATTCGAATTAAAACGCATCAACCGCGTGTGTAGCCGTGATGGTCTCTTTTTGGCGGAGTCCGGGAAGTGAACACGGTTTTGGGTTATGTTTGACATAAGTAGGAGTTCAGGATCACATCTTGATCATTGCTAGCTTCACGACCGCTCCTTTGCTTCTCGTCTCGCTCTTATTTGCGTATGTTAGCCACCATATCATGCTTAGTCGCTACTGCAACCTCACCATGTTGCCCCTTCCTTACCCATTAAGCTTTGCTAGCTTGATACCCATGGTAATGGGATTGCTGAGTCCTCGTGGCTCACAGATTGCTACAACAACAGTTGCAGGTACAGGTTATGCGATGATCATGACGCGAGAGCGATGTTTGCTTGTTTTGGAGTTCTTCTTCTGCTTCTTCTTTGATCAGGGGATAGGTTCCAGGTCGGCAGCCTGGGCTAGTAGGGTGGATGTCGTTTGAGCCTCTGTTTGTGTTTCATCCATAGTCGGATGTTGCTCTTATGTATGATGATGTTGTATTCGTGTGGCATTGTATGCCTCTTGTATGTATCCCCATCTATTATGTAATGTTGATGTAATGATATCCACCTTGCAAAAGCGTCTCCAATATGCGCTTCTATCCTTGGTGGGACCTTCGAGTTCCTTTAGGATAGGGTCGCATATTGGGCTTCACAAGTTGGTATCAGAGCCTCGACCGACCATAGGAGCCCCCTTGATTGATCGTGTAGTTCGGCCGCTGTAGAGTCTAGAAGAAAACTTTTCGGAGTTTAGTTATATCAGAGAGTAGGAATTCTTTTTACTCCTCATCCCCTTCGTTGCTCTGGTGAGGAATCTTGACGTAGGTGTTTTGACTTACTCCTCTTCCCTTTCAAATTTTTCTTTAGGATCATGCAGTTGGTTTTCCGATCGTTGGTTCTCAGCTCTTTGCATCCGGTGCATTTCTTGTCAAGTTGACTCGAGCCTCTTCATCTTTGCTAAGTTCAATCATCAGTTGTTTTCTTTTTCCCACTCGCCCACCTTTTTTTCATCTCGGAGCCAGAGTCCGTAATCGAGTATCCATCCTACTCGTGCAAAGTCTTTGCTTTCTTTCCTCAATGATTTCAACCGGTGTTTTCTCTTCAAGATATTCGTCGGTTCTACATTCCAAGTTGCCTTGGTTTTCCCGCCCTCCCACCCTTTTTCTTCCCAGAGTTTGAGTCTCTTTCGACCATCAATTTCATTCATGTGTAGCCTCTTCAGTCTTCCCTCAATTATTTCAACCAGTGAATTCTCGTCCCATTCGACATTCTTCATCTATTTCTCTTCTCTGATGGATTAAATTCCAATTTTTGGTAGTGATTATATTCTTTCCCTCGGCTCAAGTGTTTCCCCTGCGCGTTCACCTCTCGCCAGTTTATCCTTCCGGAGTGCTCAAGACATCTCAGGAGATTTGTCTGTGTTCAAATTAATTCGAGGTTATCACCTCATTCAAATATTTCAATTGTTCCGGTGCATCATCTATCTGTTCAACATCCCTTTCCAACGGTGTTTTTCTCTTTAGTGGGCCCTAACCCACAGGTCTTTTCCCAGGATCTTACCTGACTCTTCTAATTATTCGGAGTTATCCTCAAATCCTTTTTCAAAGTTTGACATAAGTATGAATTTCATCAGTCAGTTCTTTTCCAAGATCAATTTCAAATCTTTTCATTGTTGGCTCAACCTCTTCGCCTTTCGTTCTCCCGGAGTGCCTTAACAAATTTTGGTGGTATTTCTCGTCGTCATTTGAAGATTGAAGAAGAGTTCCTCTTAAATCTTGTCCGTTCTCTTGAAGTTTCGTGGTTCTAACTTCATGTTATCCTCTCGAATTATTCCATTAGTCAGATATTCTTTCTTACCGATCAAGAGTATTTCAGGAGTTGTTTTCCCTCTCGATCATCTAGAGGTCATATTTTCAGAATATTTCTTCGTTCCAAGTTTTCAACTTCATTCGTTTCCATATTTGTTCTGGTGCTTCGTTCAAGTATTCTTCAATAAGTTTGCGATCTCTTCGTTCTCTTGCATTTTAATTCCCTCAAGTATCTTCGTGCTTTTCTAATTCCTCCTGCTGATTCATTCTCCTTCGTCATTCAATTTTCAATTGTTACGATGGTTCGTTCAAGATTCCTTTTCTTTTGTAATCACATCAACTAATTCGTTCTTTCCAAATCCTACCGGTGGTTCAAGAAGACTTTCTCAAGTTTTGTGCTATACCCCCCTTAATCCTTTTCAAGAAGAATAAGTAGTATGCAAAATCCATTGCTTGTCATCAATTTAATTTGATGAAGGATAAGCATACAATAAATCTTATTCTTATTTCATCCAAGTGAGTAATCCCTTCCTTCGGAGTTTGTTCGTGAGAAATAAATTCTAGTTCCAAGTGTTTTCATCTTTTCTTTTCCAGAGTTCAAATTCCCTCGGCCATTTCGTCTGAACCTCCATCTAAATCATCGCAAGGCTCATCTTATTCTTTCTTCCTTCATTCTATCTCATCATCCTTTGTCACCGGAGTTCTTCACGGTGGTTCTTCATGATTTAATTCATTCTTCAAGAGTTCATCAATATTCTTGTTAGTGGAGTTCAAGTATCTTTCTTCTCGCGTCTCGAAGTGTAATTAATTCTCCGTATTCTTTTGAAGTGGAGTTTTGCATTTCTTCGTTCTTCTCAGCTATCCAATCATTTCCATTTTTGTCTGGTTATCACCTTATGATCTTGAGATGTTACCTATAAGACCACAACAAGCTTATTCTTTTCGTTGTTGATTTTCTCAACAATTCCGTTTAAACCTTCCATCTAAAGATGCTTTCAATTTCATTCGTGGCACAAGTTGTCATTTTCTTCTCCGTTCTTTTCATTCAACTCTTTCAATCCTTTCCGGAGGTTTTGTGTCATGTCTTCATCAAGTATCTGTGACGCCCCCGATTCAATCGTACACTAATCATGCACGCAAACGTGTACGATCAAGATCAGGGACTCACGGGAAGAGATCACAACACAACTCTAAAACATAAAAAGTCATACAAGCATCATAATACAAGCCAGGGGCCTCGAGGGCTCGAATACAAGTGCTCGATCATAGACGAGTCAGCGGAAGCAACAATATCTGAGTACAGACATAAGTTAAACAAGTTTGCCTTAAGAAGGCTAGCACAAACTGGGATACAGATCGAAAGAGGCGCAGGCCTCCTGCCTGGGATCCTCCTAAACTACTCCTGGTCGTCGTCAACGGGCAGCACGTAGTAGTAGGCACCTCCGGTGTAGTAGGGGTCGTCGTCGACGGTAGCGTCTGGCTCCTGGACTCCAACATCTGGTTGCGACAACCAGAAAGAAAGGAAAGGGGGAAAAAAGGGGGGAGAAAGCAACCGTGAGTACTCATCCAAAGTACTCGCAAGCAAGGAACTACACTACATATGCATGGGTATATGTGTAAAGGGCCATATCAGTGGACTGAACTGCAGAATGCCAGAATAAGAGGGGGATAGCTAGTCTTATCGAAGACTACGCTTCTGGCAGCCTCTGTCTTGCAGCATGTAGAAGAGAGTAGATTGAAGTCCTCCATGTAGCATCTTCAAGTAGCATCTCCAAGTAACCTCTCCAGTAGCATC
>NC_041385.1:369180134-369181142 GCF_002162155.2 Triticum dicoccoides
CATAGCATAATCCTACCCGGCGATCCTCTCCTCGTCGCCCTGTTAGAGAGCGATCACCGGGTTGTATCTGGCACTTGGAAGGGTGTGTTTTATTAAGTATCCGATTCTAGTTATCATAAGGTCGAGGTACAACTCCAAGTCGTCCTGTTACCGAAGATCACGGCTATTCGAATAGATTAACTTCCCTGCAGGGGTGCACCAACTTACCCAGCACGCTTGATCCCATTTGGCCGGACACACTTTCCTGGGTCATGCCCGGCCGCGGAAGATCAACACGTCGCAGCCCCACCTAGGCAAAACAGAGAGGCCAGCACGCCGGTCTAAACCTAAGCGCACAGGGGTCTGGGCCCATCGCCCATAGCACACCTGCACGTTGCGAGGGCGGCCGGAAGCAGACCTAGCCTAGCAGGCGTTCCAGTCCAATCCGGCGTGCGCCGCTCCGTCGCTGACGTCTGAAGTGCTTCGGCTGATACCACGACGCCGGGATACCCATAACTACTCCCACGTAGATGGTTAGTGCGTATAAGCTCGTAGCCAACTCAGATCAAATACCAAGATCTCGTTAAGCGTGTTAAGTATCCGCGAACGCCGGACAGGGCCAGGCCCACCTCTCTCCTAGGCGGTCTCAACCTGCCCTGTCGCTTCGCCACAAAGATCCACACAGAGGGCCGTCGGGACAAAGGTCCTTTCAGCCCCCAATCCGTGAATCACTCGCGGGTACTCTTCGAGCGGACCCGACTTCAGCCACCATCTGTATAGTATGTATGTATGTAAAGTATATACCCGTGATCACCTCCCAAGTGATCACGGCCCGATAGTATAGCAAGGCAGACTGACAAGAATGTAGGGCCAATGATGATAAACTAGCATCCTATACTAAGCATTTAGGATTGCAGGTAAGGTATCAACAGATGTAGCAACAATGTCAGGCTATGCATCATAATAGGATCAACGGAAAGCAGTAACATGCTACACTACTCTAATGCAAGCAGTATAGAAGAGAATAGG
>NC_041385.1:369181152-369182612 GCF_002162155.2 Triticum dicoccoides
GGCCCAATAGTATAGCAAGGCAGACTGACAAGAATGTAGGGCCAATGATGATAAACTAGCATCCTATACTAAGCATTTAGGATTGCAGGTAAGGTATCAACAGATGTAGCAACAATGTCAGGCTATGCATCAGAATAGGATCAACGGAAAGCAGTAACAGGCTACACTACTCTAATGCAAGCAGTATAGAAGAGAATAGGCGATATCTGGTGATCAAGGGGGGGGGGGGCTTGCCTGGTTGCTCTGGCAAGAAGGAGGGGTCGTCAACTCCGTAGTCGAACTGGGCAGCAGCAGCGTCGGTCTCGTAGTCTACCGGAGAGAAGAGGGGGAAGAAACAATGAATACAATGCAAACAAATGCATATCGATGCATGACATGACAAGTAACGATGCTAGGTGTGCCCAATCGCGATAGTAGGTGATACCGACGAAGGGGGGAAACATTCGGGAAAGTATTCCCGGGGTTTCGCGTTTTCGGGCAGAGGAGCCGGAGGGGGAAAGTTGCGAGTTTGATAGGTTAGGGGTGTGTGGCGGACGAACGGACTGCGTATCCGGAATCGTCTCGTCGTTCTGAGCAACTTTCATGTTGAAAATATTTTAATCCGAGTTACGGATTAAAAGCTATGATTTTCTAAAGATTTTATTAATTTCTGGTATTTAATTAATTATTTAAATTAATTCGAAAATAAATTAATGACATCAGCATGATGTCATGCTGACGTCAGCAGTCAACAGAGTGTTGACTGAGTCAATCTGACGTGTGGGTCCCGCATGTCATACATTGTTTTAATTAACTAACAGTTAATTAGGTTAATTAGTGATTAGGTTAACCTAATTATAATTAATTAACTTAATTAATTCCTTAATCAATTAATTAATTAATTAATTAATTTTATTATTATTATTATTTAATTCTTTTCTTCTATTTTTTTAATTAAAACGTTCTGGGGCGGTGGGGGCCCTTGTCAATGGCCCATAGGCCTATCGGGTCGGGCATGCAGGCGACGGGCGCCACCCGAATGGGCACACGCCCATGGGCGGGCAGAACCGGCACAGTGCCGGAGCAGGGGGAGGCCGGTGGCCATGGCGCTCCATCAGCACCCTGCGGCGGCAGCAGGCGAGCAGGGGCTGCGGCGCTGAGCAGCAGTAGCATTAGGCAGCAGCAGTGAAGCGGCGACGAGCATCGACGGCGGCTCGTAAGCCGAGCGGGGAGAGGCGGCAGCAACAGCGCAGCGCAGTGGGGCGAGCAGGGCGGGCACCAATAGGCGCGGGGCACGCCGGGCGCGGCGAGGCCACGGCGGCGTCAGCAGAGACGCGAGGGGGAGGCCATGGCGTGAGCGCGAGGAAGAGAGGAGGGGGAAGCTCACAGGGGCGGCGTAGGGTTCGTGGCAGTGGGCTCGGGGAGGAGGACGACGAAGGGGCGGTGTCCGAGTCGTCGGGGACGAGTGCGGCGAGGCGACG
>NC_041385.1:369183693-369189942 GCF_002162155.2 Triticum dicoccoides
GGTTGGTGGCCTGGCCGGCTGGGCCGTCTGGCCCAGTGGGGGGTGCGTTTCCCTTTTGTTTTTGTTTTTGTTTTTTTTTTCCTTTCACTTGTTTCCTTTTTTATTTATTTTCCTTTCTGTTTTATTCAATTTAAATTATTTATGCATTTTCTAAAAATGTGTTTACTTCACCATAATTATCTATGCAACATTTGACACGGTCCGAACATTTTGTTTTAAAGTTTGAAAACTTTGTTTGTTTGCGAAAAATTCAAATTTAAATTCGAATTGTTTTGAACTAACGCGAGATTAGCGACAGTAACGGAGGTGACATGGCGTCATTAGCAGAGGTTACTGTAGCTTGCTTATCCGGGCGTCACAATTCTCCTCCACTACAAGAAATCTCGTCCCGAGATTTAAGAGGGGAGTAAGGGGGAAAGTGCTGGTTATTCTAATGGATCTTCTCGCAGAAGTTAATCCCTTTCGTTGATGTCTTCAATTCTTTATTCCAAAGCATCATGATGAAGTTGTCGTCCTTTCTTCGGGGAACTTCATCATACTTACGAATAGGTACGGGGCAGCTCTACAATGATAGGATGTTGTAAGGGAAATTCATTTGGGGGTATCCCAAGAATGAACATATGAGTATCTCTCGAGTTGATCAAATGACACACATCGAGAGCAAAGTAAGACGGTGTAATAAGAAGTTTCAAGCGGATAGGCAATCATTCATTGCCTCAAGCAGAGTGCGAAAGGCGTTCAGAGCAACGGGAATAAGTATTGTGTCCGATACCAGAATAGATCAACAGGCAAGTGGCCCGTGAATTACATACAAAGTCAAGCACGAGGAATAACTTTGACATCAGGTTGTACAGGAGAGTCAGGTTTCGATCCTGTGGAACTGTGGGTTATGGGCCCACCATGTGGGTTAAAAGTAGGAAGGCGGTGATGTCTTGCACGATCATGCAAGTATGGCATGTCAGAGGTTAGACTGTCAGTTATATGTCAGCAACTACATCGGTACCAAGGCGAGGGACAAGGAGAACCATTTTCCTGCTCGTTGAAACGAGGCGGACCAATAGGCAAAGTTCTCGTCCATCGGTGGTTACAGAAATGTCATCAACAATAGTAACAGGGTCTTACTGACAGAGTTGTACACCGAGGTGTTTACATAAGCAGGAGAATAATACTACTTAGTTTATATAGACCTCAAGAAAGGTTAAACCAACCAATGGAAAGGAAAATAAGATTATCAGATTAAACAGAACAATGAAAAGGAAAATGTGTTTAAACACATATATCAGGGGGTATATCCTTCCCAAGGGCAAGCAACGCATGATATTCATGACGGGATATAGCGTAGAAAACCCCTTTAGGAAAGGGAAGAGAAATTTTCATGACATTACCCGTTCAACGGTGTTTGGATAATTGGGCAGGAAACATTTAACATGGGGTTTCAAATGTTCTTGTTGAAAATTGGAGTACCATAGACATGCTCCGAGATAGCATTGACATGGTCTTCATGTGAAGATCAGACTCTGGAAACACGAAGGATCCATCAGGAATAACTTGTAGAATAAGTCTTACAATTTCCTCATGGGTGAATGGATAACCTTGCTGAAAAGGAATCTATAATGATAGGTCCTCCTGTAGGGGAGGGGGGGTGCTAGGCATGACATCATGTTACCGGGTCATCAAAGGATCAATATCATAACTCTTGGAAAGTTGTCCTAACCATCATATCTGACGGAGATTCAGGTATGATTGGTGTCAGGATACCTCAGGCTCAGGATGCCTGAGAAGAAAGGTGCAACACCAATTGACGGGATGACACTGTAAGATTCTCGGGAAATGAACTATGAAGTGACTTCCGTTAACAAGAGTTCATCATTAACCCAAGGAGAGGACAAGGAGGTGTCTGGTGAACTCAACGGCAATTCACCGAGATTCCCAAAAGATGGATTTCCACCATTAAGTGAACAAGGAGATAACATTTGTCAGATCAAATGATATAAGGAAGTATGCTCGAGGAAAACATACACAATTAAACATTGGTTGAAAGGTGCGCCCGAAATATGGGTTGGGTTGCACGACCAATGTCAGAATGGTGATTCAATTAGCGCAGGACTTAGAATGAACTATCGCCCATTCACTTCAAAGCAATAGGGTTGCTAGAAGTTTTGAATTCACACGTCATAGCTCCATTGTCGGTATTCCGGTTGAAAACAATACGGGGACCAAGGAATGAACGAAGATGGCAAGTAGTATTATGATATCAAGAATTATTAAGAGGTGGTGAAATTCTCACCACATTCTTGACAAAAAGAGATGGTAATACTTCCGAGGTAAGGAAGATCAACTGCTGGGTAGCAGTGATCTCAAGGTTTACACAAAACACGAACAAGTTGTGTTGAACGAAAGGCAATAAAGTGGTCGATGAGAACAGGAATCATCGAGGGGCAAGGATGGTATTACCCATCATGAATTCAATTGAATTCCTGGAAGAGCTCATAAGGTTGATGATGATCACGACACAATTGTCGAGAGATTTCATGCAGATGTAGTCAATCAGCGACGACATCAAGTCAAAGGAATGATGAAGCAAGAGGTTATTGGAACCACAGTTACGACACAAACTCGAACTCAAGCTTGTTGTTTAAGGTGAAAGGGTATGACGATGAAAATCGACGTAAGGTTAGTTCATCGTCGAAAATTGGTGCTCCGAGAATAAGGACCAGGTAGCACCGTTAGAATCGTCACGACAATGATATAGCCAAACAGGCTAGGAATGGCGTGATCGGGTACAAACTCGTACTTATAGAAGCTTACTGAAGAGTTGTTGAACCGTAGGGCTGACTCGGTTCAGTTATCGGTGTCTTTGAGTGTTCAGTAACACAGAGCCCGCGAAAAATTGGAATCAGTGGGAAGGTAGCACTTGATGAAGAACTCATAAAAAGTTATGCAGTTCCATGATAATCTCGAGATACCAGGGGGGTAATACTCGACACAAGATCAAAGTAAAGGTTGGACTGGTGTATTGATCCATAGAAGACAATTGTTTTAACTTGTCCGAGAAATGAGATCAAAGAAGAACAATCATGGTCGGAACCACGGTTGCAACAGGCCAGATCCTAGATATAAGATGAACTTATACCAAAGGAATAATTTATTTAAGAGAAGCTTTAATGATAAGATCTACATCGTGTCCATGGGCATGAACACAAGTTCAAGGTCGACTCCCACTTCCATAATGCATAACCTTCCATTCACTTCTCTCAGTTAAGAATGTTTAGAGTTTGAAAGTTTAACTGATGGATTACCAGAAGGTTATGACCCATGAAGACTTTTGGGTTCACAAAAATTAAGGAAGGTATACGTTCAACCCATCGAAGCATCTTAGAAACATATACCACAATCTTTAGGAGTAATTAGCTCAAACTCGAAGGCAGAGCAAGGTTGAGAAAGCAGAGGATACATTTTACCAAAGGCATTATGTACCCGAGAAAAGGCTCACAAGGTTATTGAATATGAAGGGCATTGTCAGATAAAATCCAACAAAGGATCTGGTGGTCCATAAGGGATCTGATGTGAGCATCGGTACTCAACCAGAAGAAGAAAGAATGCAAGGATATCATATGATAGAACAATTGACTAATTCAAAGCTCAATCGCAAAGGATTTATGATTTCCAATTCAAGGGATCAGAAGCAAATGCTCTGGTTAAGGATAGAATAGTTGAATAGACTTAGGGATACAACCAACGGCAATTTAATTGGTTGATAACCAGCTCATGTCCAAAATGACGTCTGAGCCGGAGGGATGAATTCTAGGACCTGATTGAGGATTGCGAGCATTCACAACATATCGAATCAACAGACCCAAATGATAATGACAAGGGATGTCAATCTGATTACGAGACTTATGGGATTAACCATAATGCAAGCAAGCAAGAATTTCAAGAGCAATAGGCTGCTCGGGATTTTCGGAAGATCGAATGGCATTTCAAAGACTTTTGTGAAATACATGAATCAACTGGGGATGAGCGGATACTGGATAAGTGCGAGAAATTATCCGTATGGGTATTCAGGTGGTAAGGAACTGCAAGGCAGTAGGCATAAGTATTCTAAGAACAACAACGAGTATTTCGGGGCGTCTTGTAATAAAAGAACAACTGGGGACTAAGTAAGAACGGTGTATGAATTTATTCATAGGGATATTTCGGTGGTAGTGAATTGCAAAAGCAATGGGCAGTCCCGAAAGAGTATCGGAAAGTAACTTTGAAATCTTCATGTGCATCGGCGATCATCTAGACTGAAGGGGCTCTCCGGGAGAAAGCGTTTTCGAGAACCTAAAGTTAGATTTTAGAAAATCATTTAACCCGAATAGAAGAGAGATCAGAGTCCCAGAGTATAGACGAGGAGTAAAAGATCCTAATACCACCCAATGGCGACGTGGGCCCGTAAGGCACACAGCCAAGTTAGTAAAAGTTTTGCAAAGACTAGACTCAACTTCGGCCAAGGAGTTGGAAAGGGGATTCCTACAGGCAGTCGGCTCTGATACCAACTTGTGACGCCCCCGATTCAATCGTACACTAATCATGCACGCAAACGTGTACGATCAAGATCAGGGACTCACGGGAAGAGATCACAACACAACTCTAAAACATAAAAAGTCATACAAGCATCATAATACAAGCCAGGGGCCTCGAGGGCTCGAATACAAGTGCTCGATCATAGACGAGTCAGCGGAAGCAACAATATCTGAGTACAGACATAAGTTAAACAAGTTTGCCTTAAGAAGGCTAGCACAAACTGGGATACAGATCGAAAGAGGCGCAGGCCTCCTGCCTGGGATCCTCCTAAACTACTCCTGGTCGTCGTCAACGGGCAGCACGTAGTAGTAGGCACCTCCGGTGTAGTAGGGGTCGTCGTCGACGGTAGCGTCTGGCTCCTGGACTCCAACATCTGGTTGCGACAACCAGAAAGAAAGGAAAGGGGGAAAAAAGGGGGGAGAAAGCAACCGTGAGTACTCATCCAAAGTACTCGCAAGCAAGGAACTACACTACATATGCATGGGTATATGTGTAAAGGGCCATATCAGTGGACTGAACTGCAGAATGCCAGAATAAGAGGGGGATAGCTAGTCTTATCGAAGACTACGCTTCTGGCAGCCTCTGTCTTGCAGCATGTAGAAGAGAGTAGATTGAAGTCCTCCATGTAGCATCTTCAAGTAGCATCTCCAAGTAACCTCTCCAGTAGCATCTCATAGCATAATCCTACCCGGCGATCCTCTCCTCGTCGCCCTGTTAGAGAGCGATCACCGGGTTGTATCTGGCACTTGGAAGGGTGTGTTTTATTAAGTATCCGATTCTAGTTATCATAAGGTCGAGGTACAACTCCAAGTCGTCCTGTTACCGAAGATCACGGCTATTCGAATAGATTAACTTCCCTGCAGGGGTGCACCAACTTACCCAGCACGCTTGATCCCATTTGGCCGGACACACTTTCCTGGGTCATGCCCGGCCGCGGAAGATCAACACGTCGCAGCCCCACCTAGGCAAAACAGAGAGGCCAGCACGCCGGTCTAAACCTAAGCGCACAGGGGTCTGGGCCCATCGCCCATAGCACACCTGCACGTTGCGAGGGCGGCCGGAAGCAGACCTAGCCTAGCAGGCGTTCCAGTCCAATCCGGCGTGCGCCGCTCCGTCGCTGACGTCTGAAGTGCTTCGGCTGATACCACGACGCCGGGATACCCATAACTACTCCCACGTAGATGGTTAGTGCGTATAAGCTCGTAGCCAACTCAGATCAAATACCAAGATCTCGTTAAGCGTGTTAAGTATCCGCGAACGCCGGACAGGGCCAGGCCCACCTCTCTCCTAGGCGGTCTCAACCTGCCCTGTCGCTTCGCCACAAAGATCCACACAGAGGGCCGTCGGGACAAAGGTCCTTTCAGCCCCCAATCCGTGAATCACTCGCGGGTACTCTTCGAGCGGACCCGACTTCAGCCACCATCTGTATAGTATGTATGTATGTAAAGTATATACCCGTGATCACCTCCCAAGTGATCACGGCCCGATAGTATAGCAAGGCAGACTGACAAGAATGTAGGGCCAATGATGATAAACTAGCATCCTATACTAAGCATTTAGGATTGCAGGTAAGGTATCAACAGATGTAGCAACAATGTCAGGCTATGCATCATAATAGGATCAACGGAAAGCAGTAACATGCTACACTACTCTAATGCAAGCAGTATAGAAGAGAATAGG
>NC_041385.1:369190186-369191413 GCF_002162155.2 Triticum dicoccoides
CCTGGTTGCTCTGGCAAGAAGGAGGGGTCGTCAACTCCGTAGTCGAACTGGGCAGCAGCAGCGTCGGTCTCGTAGTCTACCGGAGAGAAGAGAGGGAAGAAACAATGAATACAATGCAAACAAATGCATATCGATGCATGACATGACAAGTAATGATGCTAGGTGTGCCCAATCGCGGTAGTAGGTGATACCGACGAAGGGGGGAAACATTCGGGAAAGTATTCCCGGGGTTTCGCGTTTTCGGGCAGAGGAGCCGGAGGGGGAAAGTTGCGAGTTTGATAGGTTAGGGGTGTGTGGCGGACGAACGGACTGCGTATCCGGAATCGTCTCGTCGTTCTGAGCAACTTTCATGTTGAAAATATTTTAATCCGAGTTACGGATTAAAAGATATGATTTTCTAAAGATTTTATTAATTTCTGGTATTTAATTAATTATTTAAATTAATTCGAAAATAAATTAATGACATCAGCATGATGTCATGCTGACGTCAGCAGTCAACAGAGTGTTGACTGAGTCAATCTGACGTGTGGGTCCCGCATGTCATACATTGTTTTAATTAACTAACAGTTAATTAGGTTAATTAGTGATTAGGTTAACCTAATTATAATTAATTAACTTAATTAATTCCTTAATCAATTAATTAATTAATTAATTAATTTTATTATTATTATTATTTAATTCTTTTCTTCTATTTTTTTAATTAAAACGTTCTGGGGCGGTGGGGGCCCTTGTCAATGGCCCATAGGCCTATCGGGTCGGGCGTGCAGGCGACGGGCGCCACCCGAATGGGCACACGCCCATGGGCGGGCAGAACCGGCGCAGTGCCGGAGCAGGGGGAGTCCGGTGGCCACGGTACTCCATCGGCACCCTGCGGCGGCAGCAGGCGAGCAGGGGCTGCGGCGCTGAGCAGCAGTAGCATTAGGCAGCAGCAGTGAAGCGGCGACGAGCATCGACGGCGGCTCGTAAGCCGAGCGGGGAGAGGCGGCAGCAACAGCGCAGCGCAGTGGGGCGAGCAGGGCGGGCACCAATAGGCGCGGGGCACGCCGGGCGCGGCGAGGCCACGGCGGCGTCAGCAGAGACGCGAGGGGGAGGCCATGGCGTGAGCGCGAGGAAGAGAGGAGGGGGAAGCTCACAGGGGCGGCGTAGGGTTCGTGGCAGTGGGCTCGGGGAGGAGGACGACGAAGGGGCGGTGTCCGAGTCGTCGGGGACGAGTGCGGCGAGGCGACG
>NC_041385.1:369191942-369203627 GCF_002162155.2 Triticum dicoccoides
GAGTGGGTGACGGGGTGGGGTTAGGGTTTGGGTCGTGGGGGATATGGGGAATGGGGGGGGGCGGCTGGGCCTTTGCCCAGTTGGGCCGGTTGGTGGCCTGGCCGGCTGGGCCGTCTGGCCCAGTGGGGGGTGCGTTTCCCTTTTGTTTTTGTTTTTGTTTTTCTGTTTTCCTTTCACTTGTTTCCTTTTTTATTTATTTTCCTTTCTGTTTTATTCAATTTAAATTATTTATGCATTTTCTAAAAATGTGTTTACTTCACCATAATTATCTATGCAACATTTGACACGGTCCGAACATTTTGTTTTAAAGTTTGAAAACTTTGTTTGTTTGCGAAAAATTCAAATTTAAATTCGAATTGTTTTGAACTAACGCGAGATTAGCGACAGTAACGCAGGTGACATGGCGTCATTAGCAGAGGTTACTGTAGCTTGCTTATCCGGGCGTCACAGTATCATTCCATCCTCTCAAGCTCGTGTTCTATTCCTCCATGTTTTAGCTGGAGTGCTGCCTAAATCCTTTCAGTCTTATTCGTTTCTTATCTCGTTCTAATCCGAGTGGTTTCATAGTCTATCGATTCCGTGAGCTTTCGATTCTCGTCATTCTCGTCATTCCTCTCTTCTTCTCGAGTGCTCTCGATTCTTTGCTTCTTCTCTTGAGTTCTTGTTTCACCTCATCCCTTTTCCCTTCCGTCTCGGTCCTAAGATCTCGAGACGAGATCTCTTGTTAGTGGAGGAGAGTTGTAACGCCCCGGATTTGATGCGCCAGGTGTCCTCTAGTTATTCGCCGTAGTTGCCATGTCGTTTGCTTGTGTGTTGCATTTTGCCATGTCATCATGTGCATTGCATTGCATACGTGTTCGTCTCATGCATCCGAGCATTTTCCCCGTTGTCTGTTTTGCAATCCCACACTCCTACGCCCTCCGGCGTTCCCCTTTTGTCTCCTGTTGTGAGCGGGTGTTAAACATTCTCGGAATGGACCGAGATTTGCCAAGCGGCCTTAGTACACCACCGGTAGACCGCCTGTCAAGTTTCGTGCCATTTGGAGTCCATTTGATACCCAACGGTTAACCGGGGAATCGTAAAGGCCTACTTATGTTGCAGCCCAACACCCCTCCAAAGTGGCCCAATAACCCATCCAAACCCCTCCATGCTCTCGGTCGTTCGATCACGATCTGTGGGCGAAAATCGCACCTTATTTGGACACTCCTAGCTCCTTGTACCTATATATATGTGATCCCCTCCGATTTTCACGCAGTCCAAACCCTAGCCAAACTCCTCTCCGCCGCCAAACATGTCTGCCTCCGCGCCGGACGCATTCGCCACATCGCTCCGGCCAATGAGAGGCCGCCACGTCGCCTTCTCCGCCGCCTCAGCCATTCCCATGCCGCCACCTCACCCGCGCCCGCACACTCTCTCTCCTGCCTCCGCCGCGGCCCTGCGGAGCCCGCGGGAGGCCCGCCCGGCCCGGTCGCCGCCGCTCGCCCGAGCAACTCCCCGCGCGGGAGCCCGAGCTACGCGTCACCCCGGCGCCCTTCGTCGGCGTTCGCCGCCGCACCACCGGGCCGTCTCCATCCGCTCCGGCTGCCGCCCTCCGCCGCCTTGCCAACGCCGCGCCGCCCACACGTCGCCGGCCCCGCTGCCCGCACTCTAGCGCCACCCTCTCACCCTCGCCGTTCGGACGCCGTCGCCCCGCTCCGGCCACCGCCGGCGCCGCCCAGCTCCCTCGCGCCGCTCGCCAGAGCGCCTTGCCGTCGACCTCGCCCGGATCTGGTCAGCCGGGACCAAATCCACCGGTCCCTCCAACCAAACACCACCACGTTCCCGGATCCCTTCGTCCCGGATCCCTCCGTCCCGCGTTGACTTTCTGAGGTAAAAATTCCACCAAGTCCCAAGATCCACACATTCTGGTGCACTATTCATCGTGCCATAACTTTGTGTGTGCTGCTCCGTTTTGTGTGCATGATATATCAAAATGTTCAATGAGAGATGTGTTTCATTTCATTACATAGAGCCATTCTTGTTGGAGGTCATCTTGATGCACTAATCATCATTGCAAGAGTGCTATATGATGTTAACCTGATGAGACTGTTACAACTTGCTGTTTTGTCATTTTGGTTGCGTTTTTTGTGTGCATCCTATGAGGTTGATGTCTACATGAGTTTTGAGATACATCATTCCATCTTTACAATGGTGCAATCTATGTATTTTTGTGAGTCTTGTAGTGAGTGCATCGAGCTCGTGAAGTAGGGTACTTGTTGTTACAGTTTTGCTAGTCTAAATCTGCTATATCATGTTGCTGTCTAAACTTGCTTCTACAAGTCATTCTATGAATAATCTGGAGATGTTCACTAAGGATGTTTTGTTATACATGTCATGCTCTATCAATCCATGCCCTTGATTGCATTTATAGCCTGCTGTAGCTTGTTGTAATCTTGCTCTCAATTTGCTAAATAATGTTGCTATCAGCCTGTTAACATTAATTTCAGTTTTGCCATGAGCTTTGCTAGTGATCCATACACCCTATGAACTTGCTCTTGCCATGATTAGCTTAATACATATTTCATATTGCTGTTGGTCACCTTGTCATGCCATGTATTTCTCCGTGGTGAGTGGTACAAGCTCACCAACATGCCTACTTAACGTTGTTCCTGCCATGTCTGAATCTGTCATATCATTTGCCATGATTGCATGGATGCTACCTTTTTTCTGTTGATCTTTGGTATAAGTTCAGTAAGGGAGTTTTGTTCTTTGTATTTATTATTAGCATGCCATGCCTTTTTTTGCCATGTTAAGTTCATGTAACATGTTGTTTGATAGCTCTAAACATTGTAACCTGATGTTATTTCTGCTAAGTCTGTAAACTGTTATTATTTGCAATCTTGCCATGTCCTTTTGAGCATGTTCTCGTGATTTATGGAGATAGCTCAGTGTTCATGTTTTGTCATGCTCTACCTGTACCTCATGTCCATGTCTTTTGGTTTCATGTTGAGATGCTGTAGCATACTGTTTTGATGCTTGCAAGATGCCTAGTTGTTGTTTTGGACAGCTTGTCCTTTAAACTTGTAGAGTGTATGTGTGTAACCGTTGCTCCGTTTTGAGTGTGCTCTATATGAAACTTGCTTATAATTGCATGTAGTTTCATATTGTAATGTTGCATCCATGTTTTGAGAGTGTTTGCTTGATGTTTGTATGTATTTTGCATCAATGCCATGTTTAGCTTGTTTTGCTCATATCTTCTAGGCCGTAGCTCCGAATTAAATGAACTTTATATGTAACTTGACTAGAATCTCGTGTAGATCATCTTGGTGCATCTTAACTTGCTGTTTAACAACTTGAACATAAGGTTTATTCAGTTCTGGACCAATTTCTAAATTTTCATAGGAGGACTTACCGGAATTGTTATATGTTGTTTCCGACCTCATTTAACCTTGCTTTGATGTGTTGCTCTTGTATGCATCATTTCTTGCCATGAGTAGCTTCATGTAGCCTTTGTCATGCATCATGATTGGTTGAGCATCTTGTCATGTTTATGTGTGGTGTGTTTACCTTGTTCTTTGCTTCTTTCCGGTTGTGCTCCTGTTTCGTTGCGATCGTGAGGATTCATTCGTCTACGCTTGGTTCGTCTTCGTGGCTTCATCTTCTTCATGGACTCATTCTTCTTCCTAGTGGGATTTCAGGCAAGATGACTGTCACCTTGGATCTCATTACTATCATGGCTATGCTAGTTGCTTCATTCTATCGCTATGCTGCGCTTCCTATCACTTGTTCTTCAAGCCTCCCCAAATTGCCATGTCAGCCTCTAACCTTTTCACCCTTCCTAGCAAACTGTTGCTTGGCTATGTTACCGCTTTTGCTCAGCCGCTCTTATAGCGTTGTTAGTTGCAGGTGAAGTTGAAGGTTGCTCCACGGTGGACAGGATTATGGTTGGGATATCACAATATCTCTTATTTAATTAATGCATCTATATACTTGGTAAAGGGTGGAAGGCTCGGCCTTATGCCTGGTGTTTTGTTCCACTCTTGCCACCCTAGTTTCCGTCATACCGGTGTTATGTTCCTTGATTTTGCGTTCCTTACGCGGTTGGGTGATTTACGGGACCCCCTTGACAGTTCTCTTTGAATAAAACTCCTCCGGCAAGGCCCAACCTTGGTTTTACCATTTGCCTCACCACCACCTATACCTTTCCCTTGGGTGGGCCAACCCAAGGGTCATCTTTATTTTAGCCCCCCCGGGCTAGTGCTTCTCTAAGTGTTGGTCAAAACTGAGCGATGTCTGGTGCCCCCTGGGCAACCAGGGTCTATGCCAACCCGACGTCTGGATCATACGGTGTGCCGTGAGAACGAGATACGTGCGACTCCTATGGGGATTTGTAGGCACATTGGGCGGCTTTGCTGGTCTTGTTTTACCATTGTCGAAATGTCTTGCAAACCGGGATTCCGAGACTGATCGGGTCTTCCTGGGAGAAGGAATATCCTTTGCTGACCATGAGAGCTTGTGATGGGCTAAGTTGGGACACCTCTGCAGGGTATAAAATTTTGAGAGTCGTGCCCGCGGTTATGTGGCATATGGGAATTTGTTAACGTCCGGTTGTAGAGAACTTGACACCAGATTCGAATTAAAACGCATCAACCGCGTGTGTAGCCGTGATGGTCTCTTTTTGGCGGAGTCCGGGAAGTGAACACGGTTTTGGGTTATGTTTGACGTAAGTAGGAGTTCAGGATCACCTCTTGATCATTGCTAGCTTCACGACCGCTCCTTTGCTTCTCTTCTCGCTCTTATTTGCGTATGTTAGCCACCATATCATGCTTAGTCGCTGTTGCAACCTCACCACGTTGCCCCTTCCTTACCCATTAAGCTTTGCTAATCTTGATACCCATGGTAATGGGATTGGATGATCATGACGCGAGAGCGATGTTTGCTTGTTTTGGAGTTCTTCTTCTGCTTCTTCTTCGATCAGGGGATAGGTTCCAGGTCGGCAGCCTAGGCTAGCAGGGTGGATGTCGTTTGAGCTTCTGTTTATGTTTCATCTGTAGTCGGCTGTTGCTCTTATGTATGATGATGTTGTATTAGTGTGGCATTGTATGCCTGTTGTATGTATCCCCATCTATTATGTAATGTTGATGTAATGACATCCACCTTGCAAAAGCATCTCCAATATGCGCTTCTATCCTTGGTGGGACCTTCGAGTTCCTTTAGGATAGGGTCGCATATTGGGCGTGACATAATAAATTCTAAAGGACAAATGCCAGCATGCCACACAAGTTCATCTCCAATTCATGTGATAAATTTTTGCACGACTAGTCTACATATATTCACAATGCTACCGTCCACAATTTACCGTACTCCACTTACACGTTATAGATGGGCTCCATGTCCTCCTCCAGGTTCCAGTCCCAAGTGTTCTTCATGGATGGCACGATCCATAGTGGTGGGCAACGGGAATCATTGTTGCAACTTTCTAGTCCGGTTCCACGTGATGGAGACTCATCCAAGCTGAAGCGGCATAAATGAGGGATAGCATGTCCCAGCATGTCGTTCATCCGGTGGTGCGCACTGAAGACACAACCATGCTTCATGAACGGCAGGCCTTCGGTGTCGTGCACGGAAGGTGGCATTCACTTCACAATGGGGTAGCTATACCCAATGAAAAGCCAGTACTCTCCAAGAGTGTTCCTCGGCACCCACGTAGCATCACGGGGGTCGAACTCAGCGCCGTTCATCTGATACACGCGGCATCTCAGCTCTGGACACATGGTGACGTACATAGTCAAGGTCCATGCATAGTAATGTTGTGCTCAAATATGGTGGTCAATAATACTGTGTAGCAAATAGTACTACTCCAGTATAGAGGAAGTAAAATAACTGGCTTATTATATATATAGCCACTCTTGGCTACATGGATGAGATAGTAAGACATGGAAAAACAAAAATGGTGGCAACTAGTGGGTTCAAGTCTTCAAGAGCCTAGCTAGCTATACGCGTCCTCCCAGGTAAAAAGTACTCCTACTAGTACTAGTAAGTAGTACAACAATGAAAGAGAAGGCGAGAGGGTTAAAAAATATAATACTAAATGGAATACATGAGTAGATGGTGATGGTCCGATCATGGTAGATTGTGTGACCATGTTGCACAACAGTGGTACCATGGGTAACGACTACTAAGATAGTTGATCCCAATATGCCAAAGTTAGCTACAAGGTTCCAGGTTAGACCGAATCACGGATGCAAATGCACATCCAGGATCGGTGATCATATTTTGATCGGGGGATGACTGGTCCCTGTAAAATAATGCAGTACCGTTAGGGATGCAAATGATGGTTTGTGCATTTCGTTTGTAATCTCCCGTACCGTAGGATGGCAACCAGATGAAACAAGTCCCCTAGCTTGTCACCGTGAAGATGCGGCCTAGATGGCGCACAACATCTTTGAACGTGTAGGGGTACAAATCTGCCGCCGCCAACATGCGCCAGCCTCTGCCGTTACTGCCTCTTGCATTGATGGCAATCCTTATGTCGAACACCACGATGAGACAGTAATCGTCATAGCCGCGTCGCTTTGTCGGCGGGTTCGCAATTTCTATCTTCTTCAATCTCATGTAGGCATCATCATACATATTCAAGCCCAACCAGTATGGAAGGCCGATCCAATGGTGGAGAAGGGGTCTACGGGAATGACCGCACTGCTATGGGTGTTGTGCAAAATGATGGTGGTATCCGGCCGGAGGTATGCAAGCTAATCTTCGTTGGCACTGACCCAGACCTATATATAATACAGTGGGTAGCGGAGAAATTACAGGATGTAAATGGAATAAGTAAGTACTACATGATCAAACTCCATGACTGACCTGCTCATCGGACAAAATTCGACTACCTCTCAACGTCGGCAACTCTAGCGGAGTCAACATGCAACCATTGCCAGGGAGCGGTGGACTGTTCGCAGGATTGTACCATAGAAGAACCTTCTCCTCGAGGACGCATGGAAGACCAACAAGCATGGCCTTTTCCCAAGGTTGTTTAAGCACCGTCTTGAAAAAGTTGGAGCAGGAAGCACCAAGTCTTGCGGTGGTGAGGATGTCGGAGCAGCGTGCAATTTCTCCCGTAGCATCGTCATCCAAGGTCTCCCAACCCCCACGAGGAGGAGAACCGCCTGGCGAATCCATGGGAGCAGCAACGTACTGCCTTCTCTTCAGGGGGAGGGGAACTGGCGAGGAGGAGATAAGAGCATAGTAACCGCAGGGCCTCGTCCCTTCCAACTGTAGATCGTTCCTTAGCGAAGAGGTGAGGCTATTATTTATTACTAGTACTAGCATTATGGGACGTCATGGGATTGCATTATACTGTAAATAATAGCACTAGTAAGAAATTTTTCGCACTAGGTAGTAGTTTTTGGCGTGGATCAAGAAATTTTGGGTATGTTTTTGCTATTTTTTGTACACGCCAACTAGTGTCAAAAAACGTCCTACATTATGGGACAGAGGAGTACATACTTGTACTATAATAATACTAGTATTACTTTCTCAACTAGTAGTGCGATGTACTGTACTTTTAGTATAGTGCACCAGTGTTGAACTGTTGAATCTCAGGGCCAAGGAGCTACAATTGAAAGTGGAGGGAACTACTGTTCTCTAGAACCATCGTTGCACTATCAATGCAGGGAAAGTACACCTGTGTAGTGGTTACTCTCGGTGCTCTATTCAAGCGCGTAGCTGGCCTACTCGGCCGATCCTCCCACGCACACACTAGCAGCCTGTTTATAAGCGACGGTTACTGCGGGGCAGTACATTTGAGTTATTTGATAAAACGAGACTAGGCTTTTTGCTTCCATTTGTGGAGGTGTAATGGATCTAGTCGAACTTTGTTAGTAGTTCATTCTTTATGAATGAGATGAGGAAAAGCTTTTGCCTCCGTTTCAAAAAAAGCACGTCAAGAGGAATTTCTTTTATAGAGCCGATAATGGAGTGAAGTCCATGCGTGCAATGCCACAAGCTACAGAGTAGTAGAGTACTAATAGCAATTTACGTACAAAGCCATATTGCTTAGTTCCCAATGCCCCGCCAGGCTTTTCTGGCTCCTTGGGCATAATTGGAGGTGCTAGTTTAAATATGCTACTAGCTAATGAGGAAGCTACAAGCGAGGTGCGGCTAGGGCGAGCACGCGAGCCACGAGATGATGGGAAGGAAAACCCGTTCACGTGGCTAGGCTATCCAGTGCACCTAGACTGTGGTGCCGCAGGTCCGTTCGACTTCAAAACTCAAACTACCCGTGTACAATATTGGCTCGCAGCAAAGTTACTATTTAAAAAAAAGGCCGCCGTGTGTTCGGCCGGGATCGAACCCACAAAACGAGGTATACACTCCCGCAACCACTAGTAGTACTCAATGGAGTACAACGCAACCTAGAATCGCCTTCTGTCGCTAGTAGTACATTGTTCCTTACAAGAAACCACTAATAATGCCAAGAAACGACTAATAATGCCATGAAACTACTACCACTTGCATACGTGGCAGACTTAAGATAAGACTACCTTATCAACCATTGTACATGCCCTTACCAACCAGCCCTACCAAGAATCGACTACTCTACAAAGTGCCATTATAGGCACGTTTCAATCCATGTCGCCCATTAAGTCAACACCTTCTATTCGACCGGGAAGTTAGGCGTTATGACTTGTGGGACCTACATGTCAGTCTGCACAAAATCCCTGAGTGACCTCCTACCTCCGGCCTGTCCACCTAGTCATCCGCGGCAATGGGACGCAGCTACCGCCGCTGGCAGAAGGCGAGGTCAAAACCGCCGGCGGTGCAGAGCCCATCTTGCGGCAGCCCGGATGCTAGTTCCGTCCAGCGCTCGCGGCCGCTAGCTAGCCAAGATAGCTCCGTCTAGCTGCTTGTCTGCAAGGTTTGATAGCTAGATTGGCATGACGGCGTAGCAGCTTGCTCGTGCGCGCTGAGCTGAGGCCAGCCATCTAGCTCGAGCGAAGGCTAGTGGCGGCTTGCTCGCTATTGAGTCATGCTCGGGCCAGTCTGCCAACCCGTGCGGAGGCCAGCGCGGTATCCAGCCCGTCCAGCGGAGCGGCGGCACCACGGACGAACACGCATCAGTACTGTTTTAAGTAATGTTCAGGAAAAATAATGATTTGAGGGGGAATAACAGGATAGAAGGTCATATGTGGGTCCCTCGTCTCAACTGTCAGACAAAATGTGTTGGTTTAAGCTGCCTCATCAGCACGGACGTGTGGGCCAACCGTGTCATAAATGGGTTTCAACGAGCCTAATCAGCACTAGGTAGTGGTTTTTGGCGTGGATTAAGAAATTTTTGGGTATGTTTTTGCTATTTTTTGTACAATAGTTTCTTCCTAGGGCTGGTTGAAAGTGGTAGTTTTTTGTTAAATACTCTACATATTGTAAGTAGGAGTGAAATTTAAGCTTCGGAAGCCAATAAGCAAGGCTAGTTACATAGTGCATATGTGTACATGATTGAAAGTAAATATCAACCATGAGTGACTAATATCTTGATGGAAAACTCGAAACTATGGAAATACTAGGAATTTTTTTGCATGGTTGGAAATACTAGCAATGTTCATGTGCGTTGCAACATATCATAATTAGAATAATACTTATTCACAAACTTGATACAAAACACTTTAATTTTGATATACATATATCACTAGAGATATATTATGTTTCAATCAGAATATATTCCTTGGGCTGTTTTGGAGAGGTGAGGGAGGGATGTGGTTGGTTTTAAGGTACTAATTATGGGTTTTTCTCCAAATTGGTAGAGAAGTGGGATGTTGGTGAGAAAAGGCAACAACTTACCTCACAGTCGTTAGATGTAGATCTAATCACCAACTTAGTCTTCTGTAGGAGTACTAGAAAGATCCATGCATTGCACGGAACATTAAGATGCATTTTTTTATAAAACACTTCTTCTGATTGACCAATGCGGGAGTAATCCCATGTGTAAAAACTAATGATATCTCGAGAAATAGGAGATAAGGTGAAGAGGAGTGGGGCGTGGTGGTGATTGGTGGTCGGACTGAGGGGAGGCATGGGGATGGACAACGCCGGCAGCGGCCACCAGGCCAGTTTGTTCCAGAGGCTTCCTTTTTTAATTACTCAATAGTGAGGTTGTTGGAGATGAGGATGAACGAGGGAAGGCCTTGTCTGCAAATGTGGAGAGAGGTGCGGGTATCTTTTAGTTTAATTTCCATCCGTCAGATATAGATCGGACGGTCTATATTGCAAGATGGCACACGTACCATCATCACCAACTCTGTTTATTATAAGAGAAGAAATATAAGTATGGAGATATGAACGTATTATCGATACTTGTTTCAGTAAACTAGCGTCTACATTCTATTCAACGCCTCAGCATGTGGGGCCTTAGCACAATGACTTCTTGACTATGTAAAACAAAGGTTTTCCCGTTGCCGATAAGGAGGGGGTGACGGCGGCGCGCTTTTTGGCTTGAGTCCTAGTAGTCATACTAGGTGGTCTAAGCACGTGTAGATTTATTCTTTTTCACGTCTCGTGTTCGCCGTACTGCCATGACTATTGATGAATAGACGGTAAGTTATTCATAGGGAAACCCTTGTTGAGCGTGTTTGCGAGAGAGAGAGACAGTGTGCATGTGTGATATGTCTAGAGACTGAGGAAATGATAAGAGATTCTTTGTGTCTATGTCTGTGGATGATAGAGAGAGACATGTATATGGGGCTTTGTGTTGTGTAATGTGGAGACACATATACATAATCAGAGAGTGAGTGTGTGATATACACATGCGGACATGGGGAGAGATGAGGATCCAGATAAATGGGTGTTTGTGCGTGTCTATGTGTGTTTGTGCGCGCGTTTGTGTGTGATAGGGAGTGTGTGTATGTGGAGTAGAGAGACCACTAATGATGTAAACCTAGTATAAGGGAAGGGGGAATGGTGTGACATGTGTAGTAGCGGGATAGCATGGGTGCGGGCGGGGGGAGCAGACTATTTGGAAGAGACATCGAGTGTGTGTTGGAGAGGGGTGTGAGAGCGAGCGAGAGAGAGAGAGAGAGAGAGAGAGAGAGAGAGAGAGAGAGAGCTAGCGACGGAGAGAGAGAGAGAGAGAGGAAGAGAGGGGGCGAGAAGGGGTCGTTTGTGTCTATAAATGGCATATAGATAGGGAGACAATGTTGATGTTGTTCGAAATTGGCCTATGTACAAAGTCGCAAGGGAAGCAAGTCATCGTGTGTGTGATAGGGACTTCATGAGAGATCTAGAATAGATGGTGTAGTGAACAATGTGCGAGATTGAGAACGATGATACATTAGGGAGCTATGGAAAGAGTCACGACATATATGTATACAGGGAAGGAGCTGGGGCGGGTCTGCATGTGGGAGAGGTAGAAAGGGGACAGTGGTGCACAAGGAGACAAAGTTTGCTTGTTTGCAGTGGGGGTTGTGTGTGAGGTGAGTGTGCGAGAACCACATAACTAGGGAGATAGATGTTTGGGGGCAACGTTTTGTGTGTATGGGAAAGATACACTCTTACATAGTGTGTGTGCTTGGGAAAGAGAGATACCGGGAGAACTAGAGAGTGGGGGAAGAATTGTGTGCATGGCTGAGAGACAAAGTGATAGAGACCTATATTGGGGTCCGGACTTCAGAAGAGAGAGGGATGTTAATGTGCTCGTGTGTTCGTGTCTGGGGG